>NW_006921733.1:2820708-2837487 GCF_000298275.1 Orycteropus afer afer
TCAGCTGATTTTTGACAAAGAGCCAAAATCCATTAAATGGGGAAGACAATGTTTGTTTAATAAATGGTGCTGGCAAAACTGGAGATCCATTTGCAGAAAAATGAAACAAGATTTGCACCTCACACCATTCACAAAAACAAACTCCAGATGGATCAAAGACTTAAATGTGAAACCCAAAACTATAGTGGTCCTCAAGGACAAACTAGGGGCAAATTTAAGGGCCCTTATATATGGCATAAATAGACTATCAAGCATAACTCAAAATGCACAAACAACACAAGAGAAACCAGATGATTGGGATCTTTTAAAGATTAAATTTTTGTGTGCTTGAAAAGACTTCTCCAAAAGAGTCAAAGAGAACCTACAGATTGGGAAAAATATATTTGGTAATGACATATCTGACAAGGGACTTACCTCTAAAATTTATAGAAAACTTCAAAACCTCAATAACAAAAAGACAAAAAATCCAATTAAAAAATGGGCAGAAGACATGAATAGATACTTCACCAAGGAGGATATTCATGCGGCCAACAAACTTATGAAGAAATGCTCACGATCATTAGCTATTAGAGAGATGCAAATCAAAACAACGAGATACTGTCTTGCTCCAGCACTAGTAGCAAAGTTCAAGAAGACAGAAAATAACAAAGCTGAAGAGGATGTGGAGAGATTGGGACTCTCATGCACTGCTGGTGGGAATGTAAAATGGTACAACCATTGTGGAAAGCAGTATGGTGATTCTTTCAAAAGTTAGAATTAGAAATACCATTCAACCCAGCCATTCCATTACTAGGTATATATCCTAAAGAAGTGAGAGCCATGACAAGAACAGACATAGGCACACCCATGTTCATCGCATCACTATTTACACTAGCCAAAAGATGGAAACAACTTAGGTGTCCATCAACTGAGGAATGCATAACAAACTATGGTACATATACACAATGGAATACTATGCAATGCTAAAGAATAATGTAGAATCTACAAAACACCGCATAACGTGGATGAACTTGGAGGACTTTATGCTGAGTGAAATAAGTTAATCACAGGAGGACAAATACTGTATTACTCCATTACTGTAAAAAGTCAAGGAAAGATTTTTATATGGAAGAAAATTTTCTTTGCTGGTTACAAGGGTTCCCAGGGAAGGGGAGGGAACACTGCTAGATAGGTAGACACAAATATTGATTTGGGTGAAGAGAAGGGCAGCATACCAAATGTTGAGTCGTCAACATGGTGGCATTGAGGAAGAGGAAGGCATAGAGAGGTATATTGGAAAGTACAGACAGCAAAGATGAACCTTTTGCACATATAGTACTGCGTTGCCAGTGAAGGCAAACATGGTTATATGGGCAGACAAATGGGTGGACAAGCTGAACTAGTCGGTATGTCTATGTAGGATTATGTGTGTCCAAGACCATGGATAGGGCTGGTAGACAATGTTTCTTCAAGTGTATTTGTATGTTCTGAAAGAATCCCCATGTATATAGTACAGCTGACAGGTACAAGGTTGTAGTCACTTCTTGGGCACAGCCAGCTACCCAGAGGCACAGAGTAGTTGAGCCTGTGGGTTCAGGACCATAGTCACAGGGGACATCGAGCTCAATTGGCATAACATACTACACAAAACATTGTTCCATCTCCTACTTTAGTGAGTAGCCACTGAGATCTTAAAAGCTTTCAAGCAGCCATCTAGATGTAATTATGGGTCTCTCCTTGTCCAGAGCAAAGGAGAATGAAAAAAAAAAAACGATTCATGGAAATAATGAGTCCAAGCAACTGGTATACCATGCAATCCTTATCCTATATGACCATGAGACCAGAAGAACTATTTGGTGCCCGGCTACCACTGTCCACCTCTTGGAGGGGGATCTGTGTAGGAGATCCTGGATAGATTGAGAGAACAATGTGGAACAAAACTAAAAAATTGTTTGGAATATAAAATGGACTAGTTTTGCTGGTCTGATAGATCCTGGTGTAATCACTGAGACTATGGCCCCCAGCTGCCCTTCAGGTCTGGAACTGAACCCATACCTGTGGCTTCCACCCAAACAAAAGGCAGGTATATCAGGTGAACATTTACACTAGATAGATACACTGCTGGGAGAAAACAATCATGGGAGAATGGAAGGTCTATGTATGCACAGGGACATAGCTCAGGGGGCAGCAGTGCATGGAGGGAAAGACACAGGGAAGAGTTAACTATGTGGAAGAAGTTTGAGGGGAGCTGTTGCATTGTGGTGAATTGTAAGTCAATGTCATGAGACAAAGTGTATGTGAACTGCTAAATGAAAAGTGAATTTACTCTGTAAACTTTCACCTAAATCACAATTAAAAAAAAAAAATAGCAACAAAGGAAGTGATAGCATGACTTAAACAAAACAAGGTCAGCACAGAAAATTATATGGAACAAAGAAATCAACACCATGAAAAAGCACATAATAAAATGACAGCAACAAATTCATATTTGCTGATAATAACATATCTGGCAAGGCGCTTATCTTTAAGATTTATAAAAACTCCAACACCTAAACAGCAAAGGAATTAAAAATCCAATTGAAAAACAGGCAGAAAATATGAATAGACACTTCACCAAGGATGATATTCAGGCAACCAGCAAATTCAGGAAGAGATGCTCACAATCATTGGCCATCAGAGAGATGCAAATCAAAACAAAAATGAGATACTATCTCACCCTAGCACTGATGGCAAGGTTCAACAAGATGGAAAATAATAAATGCTGATGAGGATGGGGAGAGATTGGGACTCTCATACACTGCGGGTGGGACTGTGAAGTGACACAGCCACTGTGGAAAGCAGTATGGAAATCCTTAGAAAGCTGGAATTGGAGATACCATTTGTCCCAGAAATCCCAATACTAGGTGTATACCCCAGAGAGGTGAGAGCCAGGACAGGAACAGATATATGCACACCCATGTTCATTGAAGCACTATTTACAATAGCAAAAAGATGTAAACAACCTGTGTGCCCATCTATGGAAGAGTGGATGACCAAACTATGGTACATGCACACAATGGAATGCTATGCAGCACTATAGAATAATGTACAATCTGAAAAACACCACATAACATGGATGAACTTGGACGATATTGCTGTTGTTTGTTGTTATATTCCGTCGAGTCGAACCCGACTCATAGCGACCCTTCCTTGGGTTTCCTGTGTATCACTACGGAAGTAGATTGCCCCATCTTCCTTCCAACAAGTGGCTGGTGGGTTTGAACCACCAGCCTTCTGTTTAGCAGTCAAGTGCCTTAGGCACTACACTATCAGAGCTCCTTGGAGGATATTACGCTGAGTGAAATAAGTCAATCACAGAAGGACAAAATAGTGTAAGTTCGTTGTTATGGAGGGTCAAGGAAAGGCTTATATATGGAGGGAAACTGTCTTTGTTGGTTTCCAGGGGTTAGATTGAGGGGAGGGAACACTGGGAAAAAAAAAAAAAAGCACTTACCCATGTCACTTTAGTTTTGTGTATTTCACTGTACATAAATTATATTTCAGTAAAATGCATTTAAAAAATAAAACATAATAAGTAAACATCTTTCTGGTATTCTTTGCTTTAAGCCAAGATCCATCTGACATCAACAATGATATCCCTAATTCCACATCCTCTTCTGAATACAGCTTGCATTTCTGGAGGATCCTTGCCAATATACTGCTGCAACTGTTTTTTAATTATCTTCAGTAAAATTTTACTTGTGTGAGATACATATGATATTGTTTGGTAATTTCCACATTCTGTGGGATCACATTTCTTTGGAATGGGTACAAATATGGACCTCTTCCAGTCAGCAGGCTAAGTAGCTGTCTTCCAAATCTCTTGGCATAGCCAAGTGAGTGCCTCCAGTGCAGCGCTCGTCTGTTGAAACATCTCAATGGGTATTCCGTTAATTCCTAAAGCCTTATTTTTCACCATTTCCTTCAGTGCAGCTTCGACTTCGCCCTTTAATTCCACTGGTTCCTGATTATATGCCACCTCCAGAAATTTTTTTTTCTTTAGTTCCTTCAGCTTGTGAAATGCCCAGTGTGCTTCTCCCTTTTGGCTTTCCAACTTCATGTCTTTGCATGTTTCATTATAACAATTGACTTTGTCTTCTCAACCTGCTCTTTGAAATCTTCTGTTCAGGTCTTTTATCTTGTCATTTCTTCCATTTGCTTTAGCAACTCTTGTTCAAGGGAAAGTTTCAGAGGCTTTTCTGGCATCCATTTTGGTCTTTTCTTCCTTTCCTGTCTTTTTAGTGACCTTTTGCTTCTTTATGGATGATGTTCTTGAGGCTATCCCACAATTCCTCTGGTTTTCAGTCACTGGTGTTCAATGCATGAAGTCTATTCTTTAGATGGTCTCTAAATTCAGGAGACATATGTTCAAGGTCATATTTTGGCTCTTATGGACTTGTTTTAATTGTCTTCAACTTCAAGTTGAACATGCTTATGAGCAGTTAATGGTCTGTTCCACAATCAGCTCCTGGCCTTGTTTTGGCTGAAGAAACTGAGGTTTTCCATCACCTCTTGCCACAGATGTAGTCAATCTGATTCCTGTGTACTCCATCTGGCAATGTCCATGTGTAAAGCTTCCATCTGTGTTGTTGAAAAAAAAAAGATTTTTGCAAGGAATAAGTAATTGTTCTTGTCAAATTCTATCATGTGATCTCCAGTGTCATTTCTATCACCAAGGCTAAATTTTCCAACTACCATTGATTCTTCTTTGTTTCCAACTTTATCAGCACATTTTGATTGCATGTTCAGTCAATTTCAGACTGCAGAATTTGGTAAAAATCTTCAATTTCCTCATCTTTGGTTTTGGTGATTGATGCATAAATTTGAATAATAATAATATTAAGTGGCCTTCCTTGTAGTCATGTGGATATTATCCTATCATTGACAGTACTGTACTTCAGGATAGATCTTAAGGCATTCTTTGTGATATTGACTGCCATGTCATTCCTCTTCAATTTGTCATTTCCGGCATAGTAGATCATATGGTTGTCTGATTTAAAATGGCCCAGACCAGTCCATTTCAGCTCACTAATGCCTAGGATATCAGTCTTTATGTGCTGCATTTCATTTTTTACAACTTCCAATATTCCTAGATTCACACTTTGTACATTCCATGTTCCGGTTATTAACAGATGTTTGCAGCTGTTTCTTCGCATTTTGAGTTGTGCCACATCAGCAAATGGATGGTCCTGAAAGCTCTCCTTTGTGCATATTATTAATATCTATATGGGATCAAATTGACAACAACAACTGAAAGATTAGACAGGAACCTTAAGGGGTAGGGAGTTTATGTTAATGGACAAAGAAAAACTCAGAAACAGAGGGCAAGAAAGTTTGCACAATTTGAAGAATGTAGTCAGTATCACTGAATTGCACATTTAGAAATGGTTGCATTGTGTATGTTTTGCTGTGTATATTATCAACAGCAACAACAAAATAAATAGAATTGGAAAAGAAAAACTTGCTTTAGAAATCATATTTAGGAAACATTTCTTTATTTTAGTTGTTTAAAAATATTTATTCAGGAACAGCATTAAGTCTTAACCAATTTTGAGCCACAGTATCTGTACTGAGTCATTTCCTCTTTCACTTGGTGGCATGCCTAAGGCATTGGACTGCTAACCAGAAGGCTGGCAGTTCAAATCCACCAGCCACTCTTCAGAAGGAAGACTGGGTAATCTACTTCCATAGAGATGCTGCCTCAGAAACCCAAGTTGGGGTTGCTGTAAGTTGGATTCAACTCGATGGCAGTGAGGTCTCCCCCCCCCAAAAAAAAAAAAAAAAAAAACACCCATGCCACACAGCCAGGCTGCTTGGTTCACCATAGTGCTCTGTAATTTTCATCCAAATTGCCACTCTGGAGGGGTGTCTTAACATCCCCAGCTAAGGAGGAAGCTGGGTTTGGTGTCTTCTGCAACAATCATACTTCACCTCTTCACCCACACAACCAACCTTCTGTTGTTGATGGGTATTCATCATTCAATATTTAGGTGAAGATAAACTGGGGAAGATAAGATTTAGAGAAGACAGGAAAAGAAGCCTAGATAGATAAACATCTGTCATAGTGAAACAGAAAATTAAGCCCTATAGCCATGGACATAGCCAAAAAAAAATTATTTGGCTGTTTTGTCTGAATTAAATGACTCATTGGTCATTTCAATGCTTTGTTCACATGTTCAAAGTATTCATTCATCTTTAAAAAAACATTTTTTAAAATTGTTTTTTCCATCACTGATCTTATTTGGCAAAGATGGTTTAAATACCGAGGAGGAAATATGTACTCTCTTATGATCTATTTTCATGAGAGTGGTTACATTTCTTGAAACCCTGAAGGGCGAGAAATTCACTTAGGTAATTTGCCTTCTTTTTCACAATTCTCTTATTAAAAGGTTTATCCTCTTCCAGCCCTTTCCAACTCATATGACAAGATCTTTCTCCAAGATAAATGACACACTGCATAGTCCTGAACTGGGAAAGGACATAAACGAAGTATTACTTAGAATGACAGATGGTTAAGACTGGAAGCTAAAAGAGATGCATCAATAATTTAGAAGTTATTTGAGGAGAAAGTATTTTAAAAACTTAAGGATCACAATTTGTATTATGAAAACTAATTAGAGGAGTCCATGCTTATGGTGTGAAGCATCTATTTGGTTACATCTATATGGTGTGAGTGAATCTGTTCAATTCCATCTACTTATTGTGACAATAACAATGATGAGGCATTTCATTTATTTCCTGAAGGTGAGTCTTTGTGGCCTCAATTGGACTATATATGTTGGGAAATACCAAGTTAAATTTATGCATCTATAATTAGGAATTAGAATCTGTGTCCTGGAAAATAAAAAAGATCAGTTCTCAGATTTAAAAGCAAGGAAAGTACATAAAAATACTGCAGGAACCTTTGCATAATTACATTATATCTTATCATCCTCAAGTAAGTTCTTCAAAGCTTATTATCCTCATTTTAAAGAGGAAAACACTGATGCTAGAAGAACCTAGAGTACATTTGATCCATCCAAGGAGGGTGAGGAGGGGCAGGTCATGAAAGAGGCCTTCTACATGGTTATGGCATTGAGGCAGCAAGAGAACTATAAGTTGGTTCAATTTAGAGGGAGGGAAAAGGGTACTGCTGACCAAAACGGCAGCATAAGCAACAATTTATATAAGGAAAACTTAAGTTTTGGGTCTCTCAAGTGTCTCTGAAGTATATGACAGGTGAGGCACAAACAGAAAGTGAAGAAGTAAGTAAGCACTAGGTAAAGGATTGTTCTCCACCACCACCACCACCACCCTGGCCATGGGTTGTTTTTATTTATTTATTTATTTTTGTAATTTGGGTGAAAGTTTACAGAGCAAATTCATTGTCCATACAGCAGTTCTTACACGTTCCATTTCATGACATTGACTGCAATCCTCATAATATAACAGCTCTCTTCCCACTTCCTTTCTGTGATTACCTTTTCCCTGTGTCCTTTTTTCCTATATATTCCTACCTTCTGAGCTATCTCCCTGGGCAAAGGTGAACATTGACACCAGGAAAGTACATTTCTTAGAACAATCAATCATGGGAAGGCAATATTTGCACAAGATTACTTCTTTATCTCAATTTAAAGGGCTTGGAATGTATCCCAGAAGCAAGGTGGAGATTTTGAGGATTTTAAACAGAAGTGACTTAGGGTTAGTTTGCTGCAAAGTGGGAACACCAGTATCTACCCTCAATTGCTGTTCCCTCACCATCAGAAGAGCTCAAGTGTAGATATCATTCATGTGGCTCCCCACCTGGCCCTTGCCCTAAATCAGAGCTTGGTGCAAAGTGACTGAGTGTTCAGTGGGAAGTGAGGACTGACCGAAGAAGTGAGGAAGTGATGTACAGCAAGCAAAGTAAACTGGCAATTAACAGTGAATGAAAGATAAATACACAAACAGCACAACGTTACATAGATATGAGCTGTTCTTTGATAAGGAGGAATGATAATTTTAAGAGATAAAATTGATCACATTTGAAAAAAAAAGTAGTTAAGAAAGGAAGGGGAATACAGATTTTTATAGAAAATTCTCCTTTCAAGCAGAGTCCTTTTGAACCATGAAGGAAAATGGTGTACTATTTAGGAGCATTATTCTTGGGGCAGTTACTTTGAAAATTAGTGAGTTGCTAGATTCCATCATTGGATATTACTTCCTATTTAAACAAGACAGGACAATGAATTCTAAAATTCCCTAATGATCTTGGGGACTTTCACCAGGTCACTCTGTTCCCCAAGGCTGATGATAATGTACATGGTGGAACTTCAAAGTCGTGAAACCA
The DNA here is from genome assembly GCF_000298275.1 of Orycteropus afer afer. Classification (NCBI taxonomy): domain Eukaryota; kingdom Metazoa; phylum Chordata; class Mammalia; order Tubulidentata; family Orycteropodidae; genus Orycteropus; species Orycteropus afer. The sequence goes on from NW_006921733.1 coordinate 2,829,035, forward strand.
AAGAGGAAAATCCTATTTCATGACTTTACATTTATCTATCATTTTTAAATCTCTTTCACCCAGAACTTGAAGAGTCCTTAAGAGTGATAAAGATTTCTAAAGCCCAAATGGAATGAGGTGTTAGAAGAGTTGCCTTCTTTAAAAGAACATTCATTCTTAGATTGTATAGAGACAGTTTAATTTGAAAAATTCTCAATTCTTTGGGAATTCCCATTAACTGTGCATATAATTAAAAAAGAAAATCTTTAGAATCAATAAATTCTTCTTTCCTGTTGTACATGACAAATTATTAGTATATCTCCTTCCAAGTGTTGTGCTATATATGAGTGCATGGGGATGCCTGCTTTACGACTAGGCTTGTCTTGCATTTCCTATAAATAGTTCAGTGGCTAAGAGATATAATGACAGAGTTAGAGATGTTCAAGTTGAAAACCAAGCTCACTCACTTTCTACCAATGTTTAGTTTTCTACTACAGAGCATAAGTATGAAAATGTATGGTAGCAGGAAGGAAGTTCTCTGCTGGGGCCAAGCACAGGGTAAGGAAAGCACCAACTGGTGTAAGTTGTTAAGGGACCAGCAGGGCAAGACCCTTGGTCATTTTGGTTCTAAAGATGAACACAGTGACTGATATTTAATGAGGAAACCAGTAACATTTTTAAAATCTTCCCTTTCAATACAAATGTAGAATTGCTGCAAACTCTTCACACTGGATAGGCCTTTTATATAATAATTATGATGGGAAAACTGTGGTGACAGCTGCCTTAATTCTCCTTGTGAAATGATAATATAGATATATCACTCACTGAACAAAATTTTATTGCTGGAAGGAAGTGTAGGAGCTATATGTTCCCTTTCCTTCATCATATAGAAGATGTAACTGAGGCACAGAATGATAGTGTGACATCTCCAGTACCATTCTGGACATACATCTGCAAACTATCCCCACATTACATTAGAATGATTTTGAAAAGCTCCAGTGGCATAGTGTCTAAGGCATTTGACTGCTAAACAGAAGGCTGGTGGTTCAAATCCACCAGCCACTCCTTGTAAGGAAGGTTCATCAATCTACTTCCATAGAGATGCTGCCTCAGAAACCCAAGGAGAGGTCACTATGAGTCGAATCCAACTCTTTGGCAGTTGGTTTGGTTTTATGCCTATTAAGACCAGTGTAATTATTGGTCCTGCTACAGATAAACCAGAATCCTGAACCTGAGGCTTCACAAAAAAAAAAAAAAGGAGGGACAAGGAGTTAAGAGTATTAAGGGTTACATTACAGGCCTTCTGGGCTGTAATTGAAACTGAGCCCATCAAGAAGAAGAAACAGGAATTCAAAATGGAGTCTAGTCAGTAATCACCACGCTACTTCCCTCTAGCATCTTAGTACTTGAAAAACTAGGTACAGCAGTTTGAATTAGGGATTTTGGTGCTCTGAACAGCTCACTGAATCAGAGTGCACCAAACACAGAGGAGTAGAATTAGAGGAAAGGCACAGGGAAAGAAATTAAAGATGATCTACCCAGCAGAAAGTGGACAGGCAGCCAATAAAGGCCATTAGAGACTTCCAGGGAGGAGCAACCAGCAGGTGAGAATAGCCACCTAAGACCTCCTTGGGCCAAGGCAGAAGACAACCCATATCAGCATACCAGTGACCACACCAACACACCAGCAAACACCCCAAAGATTTACCTTCATCACCTGATTTTATTGGTAACTTGGGTCAACAAGGTGCAAATGGGCACACACAACACCACTGAAACTCAAGCAGAGAGCTCACTGGTGCTCCAGGAAGGTGAGCTCACTCCCCTCTCAGGGGGTCACTGAATAGGCTTGGGTCAGCTTAAGTGGCATTGAGACATCTGTGCTTGTCTTTATCACTCATATCAGGACCACAGATTACTAGCAGGCACTGTACCAAATCCAGTGCAGCTGGAACCACATGCATCTTTGGCACCACAAGTGGGTGGACTAACAGAAAAACTCTCAAGCCAACTGACATCTGGGCAGTTTGGACCAGTGCTGCGGGAAGGCATGGTGGAGAGAGAAATATCCACGGCCGAGTGCACACCTGGGAAGTTGCCTTGAGTTGGCTTTTTAGCCCCAAGGGGCTTTGGGAGCAGGGTGTTTGCGTGTGTCTGAGCCTGGTGGAAAGTGGTGACACCCTAACAACAGGAATCTTTCCTCAAATTGAGCTGCAGGCTTTTAAATAACATCGTCCGTAGCAGTCTGCTCAAAGCCCTAGAAGCCAACCCTAGCAGCACAAGCTTTCCTTCTTCTGCTCCCACCTTCTCTGCCAATGACTTCACTCATTCAACAGGAGAAACCATATTCAGCCGACATAAAACCTCCCACTTTAAACACTAAACCCTCTTTATGACAAAAGGAAACCCATATTCACATTCAAGAACAGTGATTCCACCATCACAAAGAAAAATGCAGAGCAACCCAGCATACCTGAATCAATAATAAAATAAAATAAAATACACCAGCTTCAACTTTTCAAAATATTAAACCATAAAACCAAGACAAAACAAATCAACACGTTACCAACAGTTAAAGACAACCTGAAAATGTCTAGGAAACAACAGGCAACCTCAAATCAAACAAACAAACAAACAAACAAAAAGAAAAAAACAGGACAAGGCATTAGAAGCAAAACCACAAGCAAAAGTCTCATTATACATGGAGGAAGAGGAGGCAATAGAATTATCTGACAAGGAATTTATAAGATATGTTTATAGAGCTATACAAGAGCTTAAGGAAACCCCAAACAGAAACAAGGAGGACATAGACAGTTCCCTGGAGGAACTCAGGAAAATCACTGAGGAACAGAATATTAAGATTAATGAATAATCAGAACTCATACAAAAACAGCAGTTAGAAATGCAGAAGATGTCTACCAAAATGCAGAGCATGAGCACCAAAATGAGAGAAATTACACAACACAGTACAAGCACAAAAGAGTAGATTAGAACTGGCTGAAGAATGCACATGCCAGCTAGAAGACAAATCCTTGGACACTAGTTTGTATGAAGAAAAATGAGAGCAAAGATTTAAGAGAAATGAAGAGAACCTAAGTATTATATGCGATGACATGAGATGGAATAATATAAGACTCACTGGAATTCCAGGACAAGAAGAGGTGCAAAAGACCACAGAGAAAATTGTGAAAGACCTGCTGTCAGAAAACATTCCCCATATCATGAAAGAAGAAAAGATCAACAAATCAACACATAACCAACAGTTAAAGACAACCTCAAAATGTCTAGGAAACAACAGGTAACCTCAAATCAAACGAAAAACAACAGGACAAGGCATTATAAGAAGCTCATAGAACATTACAAGAAGCTCATAGAACCCCACACAACATAGACCCCAAAAGAAAAACACCGAAGGATATTATAATCAAATTTTCCAAAACCAAAGAAAAAAAAAAAATTTGAGAGCTGCCTGGGAAAAAATAAATATTACTTATAATAATTAAACAGTTAGGCTGAGCTCCAATTACTCAGACGGTATATATAAAACACTGAAAGAAAAAACTTCCAACCAAGATTCCTATATCCAGCCAGATTATCCACCAAATATGAGGGTGAAATCAAGGCATTCTCAGATAAACAAATTAAGGGGCTTTGTGAAAACCAGACCAACCCTACAAGAAATGCTTAAGGAAGTCCTTCCAATAGGGTACTTACACCAGAGATCAATAAAACCAGGATACATGTCATCAACACTAAAACCAAATGAGAAATGGACTCAAAATAAGATCATAAAACACTATACCTTAAAAACAAAGGAAGTCAATCAGCACACAACAACAGCAATTAACCTATCAGAGGGAATAATACTTCTAGGTAGAGACCCTCAAATGGAGAGGAAAACATGACAATGTCTTCGCAGAACACACTGTTCTAAAAATGTAGAGACAAGAATATACTCCAAGGTATCCACAGAGAAAAGTAATAATTCTTCTAAACAAATCCAGAAGGAAGGAAAACATATGGGTTTAATAAGCACAAAATCAGCTATAAAGGAGAAGAGGGAGAAAGCATTAACCAACAAACTGAACTCAGCACAGAAATGTATATGGACCAAGGAAACACCAATGACACGACAAAGAACACAATATAATAGCACCAATCAATTCATACCTATCACTAATAACACTCAATGTGAATGAACTAAATGCAGCTATCAAGAGAAAGAGAGTGGCAGATTGGATAAGAAAAGAAGACCCATCAATATGCTGCCAACAAGAGACACACCTTAGACACAAAGATAAAAAAAAATAATAAATAAGAGTTAAAGGGTGGGAAAGAATATACGAAGATAATGGAAAACAAAAAAGGGCAGGGGTAGCAATATTGATTTCTGATAAAATAGACATTAAGGTGAAAAACATAAGAGACAAAGAGGGACATTATATGATGCTGAAAGGGTCAATTGACAAAGAAGATGTTACAATAATAAATATTTATGCACACAATGACAGTCCTCCAAAATATGTGAAGCAAATATCAACTGAATTAAAAGGGATAATACACAACTCTACAATAGTAGTAGGAGACTTTAATACACCACTTTCAAGGAGGGACCGGTCAAATGGAGAAGAACTCAACAAGGATAGAGAAGAACTCAACAATACAATCAACCAACTGGAACTCATAGACATAAACAGAGCATTTCACCCAACGAAAACACAATTCACATTCTTTTCCTGTGCACATGGATCCTTCTCCAGAATAGACCATATGCTAGGACATAAAACAAGCCTCAATAAATTCAAAAGCATTGAAATACTGCAAAGCATCTTCTCGGACCACAATACTATAAAACTAGAAATTAATAATAGGAAGAGCAAGGAAAAAGCATCAAACATATGGAAGCTAAACAACTCACTGCTCAAAAACTATTGGGTTACAGAACAGATAAAAACTGAAATAAAAATATTCCTAGAAACTAATGAGAATAAAGATACATCCCACCAAAACCTATGGGACACAGAGAAAGCAGTACTCAAAGGACAGTTTATAGCAATAAATGCATACTCTAACTCATCAACTCCAACAATCAGAAATAGAACAACAAAAGAATCCTACAGTATCTAAAAGCAAGGAAATAATAAAGTTCAGAGCAGAAATAAATGAAACTGAAAACAAACAAATGAAAAAAAAAACATAGAGAAAATCAACAAAACAAAGAGCTGGTTCTTCAAAAAGATTAATAAAATCAATAAACCATTGGTAGACCTATCAAAGCAAAAGAAGGAGAAGATCTAAATCACAAGAATTGTAAATGAAAATGGTGTCATCACAACAGAACCAACTGAAATAAAAAAGATACTGACAGAATATTATGAAAAACTGCACACCAATAGATTTGAGAACCTGGAAGAGATGGACAAGTTTCTAGAATCACAAGACCTACCAAAATTATCCCACTCAGAAATAGAAAACATGAAAATACCCATACCAAGGGAAGAAATTGAACAGGTCATAAAAAAAATTCCCACAAAGAAAACCCCTGGCCCTGATGGCTTCACTGGAGAATTCTATCAAATATTCAGTGAAGAGTTGACACCTATGCTACTCATGGTATTCCAAAACACAGAAAAAGATGGAGTACTCACGAACTCATTTTATGAAGCAAGCATAACACTAATACCAAAACCAGGGAAAGACAACACTAGGAAAAAAAAAAAAAAATACAGACCAATATCCCTCATGAACATAGTTGCAAAAATCTTTAACAAAATCCTGGCCAACAGAATCCAACAACATATCAAAACATTAATATATCTGGACCAAATGGGATTCATAACAGGTTTACAAGGGTGGTTCAACATCAGAAAATCAATCAATGTAATCCACCACATCAGTAAGACAAAGGGAAAGAACCATATGATTGTATCAATCAGTGCAAAAAAGGCATTTGATAAAATTCAACATCCATTCCTGTTTAACACTCCCAGCAAAATAGGGATAGAAGGGAAATTCCTCAACATAATAAAGGGTATATATGCACAACCAATGGACAACATCATTATTAATGGAGAAAGACTCAAGGCATTCCCCTTACAAATGGGAACCAGACAGGGGTGCCCTCTTTCACCACTTCTGTTTAACATTGTATTGGAAGTCCTGGCCAGGGCAATAAGGCAAGAAACAGAAATAAAAGGCATACATATTGGCAAAGAGGAACTAAAACTATCTCTGTTTGCATATGATATGATCCTATACATAGAAAACCCAAGAGACTCAATAAAAAGACTACTGGAACTAATAGAGAGGTTCAGCAAAGTGGCAGGATACAAGATCAATGTACAAATATCAGTTAGATTTCTCTACACCAGCAAGGAGTCTTCTGATAAAGAAATAAGGGAAACAATACCATTCACTATAGCTACAAAAAAGATAAAATATCTAGGAATAAAGCTCACCAGAGACACAAAAGACCTATACAGAGAAAACTATAAAACACTGCTACAAGAGACAACAAGGACACTACATAAATGGAAGAACTGACCTTGTTCATGGATAGGCAGACTAAATATTATGAAAAAAAAACAATACTACCTAAAGCAATCTATACATTTAATGCAATCCCAATCCAGATTTCAACAAAATTTTTTAAGGACATGGAAAAACTAATTACTAATAACATATGGAAAGGAAAGAGACCTCAAATAAGCAGAACAATTCTCAAGAAGTAAAACCAAGTCTTACACTCCCAGATCTTAAGAACTACTATATAGCCACAGTAGTCAGAACAGCATGGTATTGGTACAATGATAGACAGATAGACAAATGGAACAGAATCCAGATATAGACCCATCCATCTATGGACAACTGATCTTTGACAAAGGCCCAAAGCCCATTAAATGGGGAAGAGACAGCCTCTTTAAAAAATGGTGCTAGCAAAACTGGATATACTCCTGTAGAAAAATGAAACAAAACCCATACCTTAACCCAAAAACAAACTTAAGCTGGATCAAAGACTTAAATGTAAAACCCAAAATTATAAAATTCATCAAAGATAAAATAGGGGCAAATCTACTAGCCCTAATTTATGACATAAATAGACTGTCAAGTATAACCCAGAATGTGCAGGAGATAGAAGGGAAGCTAGATGACTGGGCCTTTTTAAAAATTAAATTCTTGTGTACATCAAAAGATTTGGTTGGTTAAAAGGGTAAAAAGAGAACCTACAGATTGGGAGAAAACATTTGCCTATGACATGTCTGACAAAAGATTATCTTCAAAATCTACAGAAAACTTCAACACCTCAACACCAAAAAGACAAATAACCCAATTCACAAATGGGCAAAAGACTTAAACAGACACTTCACCAAAGAAGATATACAAGCGGCCAACAAACACATGAGAAATTGCTCACGATCATTAATCATTAGAGAGATGCAAATCAAAACAACAATGAGGTATCATCTCACCCCAGCAACAATAGCAAAGCTCAACAGATCAGATAGTAACAAATGCTGGCAGGGTTGTAGAGAGATTGGAACTCTTGTGCACTGCTGGTGGGATTGTAAAATGGTATAACCATTGTGGCAAATAGTATGGTGTTTCCTTAAAAAAACTGAAAATAGAAGTACCATTTGACCCAGCAATTCCATTACTAGGAATATATCCTAAAGAGGTGAGAGATAGTGCACAAACAGATATATGTACACCTATGTTCATTTCAGCACAATTCACCATAGAAAAAAAGATGGAAATAACCTAAATGCCCATCAATGGATGAGTGAATAAGCAAATTATGGTATATCCACACAATGGAATACTACGCCACATAAAAGAACAATGAGGGGTACGGGAATCATCTTACAACTTGGATGAACCTGGAGGACATTTTGCTGAGTGAAATCAGTCAATTGCAGAAGGACAAGTACTGTATAAGCTCATTACTGTAAAAAGACAGAGAAGGGTTTTCTTGGGAAAGGGAACTCACCTAGGTTACCAGGATGGAGAGGGAAAGGGAGGGATTAATTTCGGATTAGTTGGGGCTTACATGCTGATATGGGTAGGGGGAGGGATGTATGGGAAGGATGTATGACCACCATATAACATTGGGAAATGAGAGGACACCAAATTGTGCACCTAAGAGATAGATGAAAGATGCTAATACCAACCAATGTGTCCACAATGCCACATTGCCATTAACACCAAACACTAGGCTATACAGATAAACATATAAACACCTGAGATGATCAGATGGGGGTCAGTGAACAGAGGTATACTCTAGACTAAGGATAGATTCAGCTGAGGCTAATCTTGCACAGACACCAGTGATACAAAATACTTTCAGTCCTGACTGGGATCTTAAAAGCTAGCAAGCTGCCATCTAGATGCAACGATGGGTCTCTCCTCTTCCAGAGCAAAGAAGAATGAAGAAAACCAAAATTCATGGAAACAATTTGTTCTAGTGACTGGTACAC
>NW_006921733.1:2837849-2840046 GCF_000298275.1 Orycteropus afer afer
GGATGGACACAGGGAAGAGGTAACTATGGGGAGGAAGTGGGAGGGGAGCTGTTGCATTGTGGTAAACTGTGGTCAATGTCATGAGACAAAGTGTATGTTATCTGTTGTATGGAAAGTGAATTTGTTCTGTAAACTTTCATTCAAATCACAATTAAAAAAAGAAAAATACTCAAAACAGATGATAATGTATAATGTAAAATATAAAGTTATACAACTTTTAGAAGAAAACATGGGAGAAAATCTTTGGAAAGTGGGATTGATTTAGAGTTCTTCAACATTATATCAAAAGCATAAATCATAAAAGTAATTTTCATAAAATTCTCATGATCATTACCCATGAGAGAGTTGCAAATCAAAACAACAATGAGGTATCATTTCACCCCAAAATTAACAGCAAAGTTTAAAAAAAAAAGAAATCAACAAATGCTGGCAAGGATGTGGAGAGACTGGAAACCTCATACACTGATGGTAGGACTGCAAAATGGTATAACCACTATAAAAAGTGATATAGTACTTCCTTAAGAAGTTAGAATTAAAAACACTATATGATCCAGCACACTTACAACTAGGTATATATCCTAGAGAAATAAGAACTGTGACACAAGCAGACATATACACACCCATGTTCATACGAGCATTATTCATATTAGCAAAAAAGGAAACAACCTTAGTGCCCATCAATGGATGAATAGATAAACAAATTATGGTACATACACACAGTGGAATACTACTCAATCTTCAAGAATGATGATGAATTTGTGAAACACCTCATAACACAGACCAACCTAGAGGAAGTTAGTATGCTGAGTGAAGTTAGTCAATCACAAAAGGACAAATATTATATGAGGCCACTGCTGTAAAATGTTAAGAAAAGTTTACACACGGAAATATTTTTTTAAGGTTATCTATCAGGGGTGGGAAAGTGAAGGAGGCTAAATCACTAACTAGAGGGTAGATGCATATTGACTTGGGTGAAGGGCAAGGCAATATACAAAGGGGGGGGAGTTCAGAGCAAAATGATCAGGACAGTGGAAGCCACACAAGAGTTGAAGGCAACAAAGATGTATACCATTATAAACATAATCCTACAATAACAGTAATAACAATAATCTATGAGTGGATACATAGATAAGATACTCAAGCTGAACAGGGGTAGGAAGGTGAATGAACCTACACTCACAAGTATATAGATACTTGACAGAAGCTATCTCTATTTATGTATTTATATGTGCTACAAATATATCCACTATGAATGTTGTAGAGTGTAAAGGGGCCAAAATTATGAAAACTTCTTAGTCATAATAAAACACCTTTATGGAATGAGCCTTGGGGAAAACTAAATTCAATTGACATAATATAGTCCACAAAGACAACGTTCTACACCCTACTCTGGTGAATAGTGACTGGGGTTTTAAAAGCTTATAAGCGACCACCTAAGTTGTAACTATTGGTCTCTTCCCATCTGGAGCAAAGAAGAGAGAAGAAAATCAAAGATGTAAGGAAACAATTAGTACACAGGACTAAGGGACCTCCACGACTCTGAGACCAGAAGAAATAGATAGATTCTGGCTACCACTGCTGGCTGCTCTGATAGGGAACACAATAGGAGGTCCTGGATAGAATGGGAGAAAAAATATGGAACAAAATTCAAAATGATGGGAAAAAAAAAAAATACCAGGCTTACTGGTCAGATGAAGACTGTTGGAACTCATGAGATTATGGCCCTTAGACACCCTTCAAGCAGGGAACTGAACTCAACCCCTATGGCTCAACTTTCAGCCAGAACATAGAAAGGCCTATAAGGTGAACAGTAATTCCAGAAGTGTACACACTCATTAGAACAACTAAACATATGAGACCAAGAGAGCAGAATTTGCTCAAGGATAGAGCTAGGAAGGCAGAAAGGGATTGGAGAGGACAAAGGGAAGAAATGAGTGTGGGAAGTGAGAAGAATGTTACTGCATTATGAGGATTGCAGTGAATGTTAGATAACAGAATGTGTACGGATTATTGAATGCAAAACCAATTTGCTCTGTAAACGTTCACATTGCTCAGCATATAGATTGAATAAGTGTGGGGAAAGGATACAACCCTGATGCACTCCCTTCTTGATTTTAAACCATGTAGTGTCCCCTTGTTCCATTCAAACGACAGTCTCCTGGTCACGGTACAGGTTCCTCATGAATACAATCAAGTG
>NW_006921733.1:2841715-2859060 GCF_000298275.1 Orycteropus afer afer
ATGCCAAGGATATCAATCTTTATGCATTCCATTTCATTTTTGACAACTTCCAATTTTCCTAGATTCATACTTCATACATTCCATGTTCCAATGATTCATAGATGTCTGCAGCTGTTTCTCTTCAATTTGAGTTGTGGCACACAGCAAATGGAGGTCTTGAAAGCTTTACCTTATCCAAAGGAGTAAGACTGGGTTTACTCAGATGATGCAGCTCTTTCCCAGTCCTATTTTGAGAGCCTTCTAACCTAACCGGACTATTCATAAAGTTGTATGGTAATGTATCAAACAGTATCTAAAAATGTAAAGAACTCTAAATATTCAACAGTGGAAAAAAAATACAATTTTTAAATGGGCAAATAACATGAAGAAATATTTCCATGAAAAAGTCAACATCACTAACCTTAAAGATATGCAAATAAGATATCATTAAATATCTACTAGAACAGCTAAAATTAAGAAAAAAATTATTGAAAATACAAGACTCAAAGACAAATATTGCATGATCTTACTTATAAGAAATATCCAGATTAGGCAAATGCATAGAAACCTAAGTTCATTGGTGGTCACTAGGAGCAAGTAAGAGGGGAAAAGGATGGATATTACTTATGGTAAACAGTTTGTATTAAGGGGGAAAAAATGGAAATACATAGTGCTGATTTTTGTACAGCATAGTGAATGTAACTAATATCACTGAATTGTATATGCAAAAATGGTGGGGATATTTCATTATATATATATATATATCTCACCATGATAATTTGTTTAAATAAAAAAAAATAATGACAATACCAAGTGCTGTTAAGAATGCAGGCAAACTGAGTCACACATCTCATATATTGCTGGTTGGAATATAAAATGGTATAGCTACTGTGGAAAAGGGTTTGACAGTTTCTTAAAAAGCTAGACATATACTTATATGACTCAGAAAGCATATTTCTGGGCTTTTATTCAAGATAAATGAAATTGTATGCCCATAAAACAACCTGTACATATATATTCATAGTCATTTTATTTATAATTGCCAAATACTGGAGACAACAGAAAGGTTCCTCAGTGTGTGAATGGTTAAACAAAGTTGGCACATCCATACTGCAGAATACCATGTAATTAAAATGAACAAACTACTGATATGTAACAACTTGCACAGATCTCAAAATCATTTTGGTTAATAGCATAAAAGTGAATCTCAAAAAGTCACATACTATATGATTCCATTTATGTAACATTCTCAAAATGACAAAAATGTAGAAGTGGAGAACAGATTAATGGTTTCTTGAAGTTAGGTTATTTGGGGAGGGTGGTGAGTATGACTATGAAAGGGTAGCAGTGGAAGATCTTTGCAGTGATAGAACAGTTCTGTACCTTGATTGCAGTGGTGTTACATGAATTTACATATGTGATAAAATGACACAGAACTGAACACACACATTGTACCAACAGTTTTTATATTGAACTATCATTACAAAATTTAATGTAACCATTTGAGTAAATTGTGTGAAGAACACAGGAGACCTCTGTGTAATATGTTAACAATTTCTCATGAATCTATAAATAATTTTAAATAAACACTTAAAAGCATATTATCACACCATATCTTTTGTTGAAATAATAAACATAAATACTCACATCCAATATCTGGCCTCAACTTTTTATCATATTCTCTTAACAACTTGTTGAGAATAAGGGTCACATCTGTGTCTTGGGATTTTGGTGCCAAGACCCACTTTTGATTTGATGATGAATCTTCATATTCATCCTCTTCTAACTTTCTGGACCTATAATTATGGCACAAAAATGTGACTTAGAAATTGCTGTCATGGCTACAGAAGTACCTTAAGCTTAAGGACTTGGCACCCAAGTACTACTTACATTTTGTTGAGTGGACAACACAGCCAATCTTGAGTAGAAAGCCCCAATTACCCTCAGCCAAATTGTATGTCTTATCATTAAAATGAAAAAATAATATAAAATAAAACTAAGGACACTCAATGGGAAGAATGCCACCACTATGGACACGGCATGATGGACCTCTAATTTTGTTTTACATTTAATGTCACAAGTAAAACAATATGCCAAGTTAAACAATAGGCATTCTCACGGGTAAATCAATGCCATAAGGTCAGACAACAGGCAGCCATCCATCCGTGGATCTACCTTGAGAACTTAAGAAGGTCATCTAACTTTCCAGAGGTTGACTGACGAGGGTTCTATTGTGTAGTTTCTGTCCTCTACCACCAATATTTTTAATTGAAGGCAGAATACACTCATTAGAAATAGTTATATCTCACTTATGTGTTTCTCATTAAGACTGACATGATGAGGTGATTTACTTTGCTAGTTCTCATAGAAGATAGCAAGTCACTGAGATTTTTGTTGGTAAACATCCTCTGGCAATTTCACATGACTCCTTCAGCACAAATAGATTCATCTCTTGAACAGCAGCCAAGACGAACATTAAAAATTAAAAGCTTTCTAATATGTGTTCATTAATAGATGGGATTAGATGATGCTTGAGTACCTCTGTCCTTTTTTCATGCAATGTGAGCATGACAGCCACCTTTGGTGAGCAATACAAGCTCACCAGAAGACTTGATTGCAGAGGACACAAATAAGTGCACATTCTTAGAGGGCCACTTCAGCAACAAAACCACTTGTGCTTACAAAGAGGAAGTTTCCCTCTGCTTTCAAGTAGGCATTTTCGTGTGCGTAACCAATCACTATAAGAAGAAAACTAGCAGAGAAAACAATTTCTTTATAATTTGTCAATGTACATGCCTTAATGACTTCTTTTCTCAAACAACAACAAAAAAGTAGAAAATTGCTATGGGTTTATTTGTTCTGACTGGGTATGAGTTAGTTTCTGTTTATCATCCAGGACTGAATCCAAAATGTTAACATCATCTCAAGATGGTGGTGTAATGATACACATTCTTTCAGCTAATTTTTGGGATTGTCTAAATTATTTACAATAAACATGAAATAAATAAGAAGAATAAATTTTGTTAAGTTCATTACCTTTACTTCATTTAAATTTTGGTCTTCAGAGTCATTATATAATTATGCATGAGTCTTTTTAAATGTTAACGATCAATACCATAGACTAGAACAGTAGTCAGGAAGTGTAGAACTAGATGAATATGTACTTGTGTATGATATTTTGATGATGAGTATACAAAATATGTCTAGCAATGACTTCTCTACTAGGCTGATCCTTTGTGATTCTATTTATTGAATTCTTTTTAGCTAGAAGGATAAAAATTTCAGCTATATTAACTATGAGTTGCTGAAGGGGACATTTATCTATATTGAATATTTGCCATTACTAAGAACTTTAAAAATTTAGAATACATATTCATTAATGATATACTTCACTTCATTATTTGTAAGGGAGCTCTGGAGGGGTAATGCCTAAGACATTTGACTGCTAACCAGAAGGCTGGTGGTTCAAACCCACCAGCCACCCCTTGGAAGGAAGATTGGGCAATCTACTTCCATAGTGATACCACCTCAAAAAACCTAAGGAGGGGTCACAATGAGTCGGATCCAACTCGACAGCAGTGAGTTTGGTTTTTGGTTTTATTTGTAAAGCTGAATTTTTACCATTAATACTATAGAACTTCAAATGCTACACAAAAATATTTTCTTTATTATCGAGAATCTTAATTTGATCATTTTACAAAACCCAAAAGGAGTAAGTTGAGGCACATTCTGTATGATATGCATGTTATTGTTGTTGTTATGTGCCATCGAGTCAGTCCCGACTCATAGCAACCCCTCCTTGGGTTTCCGAGGCACTATCACTAGGGAAATAGAGTGGCCAACCTTCCTTCCAAGGAACGGCTGTTATGCATAGCTGGTACCAAACATTGCCGGAAACCTGGCAAGTCATGACAGAGCAAAGAGCAAAGACATCTGGAGCACTGTGGATAGAAAGGCAGTGCACCATGGCAAAATCATGCACAACATTCTCAAAACACATCCCACTACCTGCCACAGTGCCTTCTACTCTCCCTTTCCTTCTCTCTTTCTTCTTTATTCCTTCACCTCCACCCATACGAACTTTTAGCCCTTCCATCTCCAAGAAGCCACAACTAAAGAAACAGATCATGCTGCTATTTTCAGTGTCCCCAGTGGTCATAGGAGACCTCTGGTGGCATAGTGCCTAAGGCATTTGACTGCTTGGCAGTTCAAACCCACCAGCCACTCCTGGGAAGGAAGGTTCAGTAATCTACGTCTGTGGTTGGAAGGAAGGTTGGGCAATCTATTTCCATAGTAATACCACTTTAGAAACCCAAGGAGGGGTTGGATCTGACTCGACAGTGGTGGGTTTTTTTTGTTTGTTTCTTTTTTTTTTTTTTTTTTAATTTTCATAGACCCATATGTACATTGACAAACTCCTGACCTGTTCTCTATATTCACTGTTTTAGTTTCTCAGAATACTTTGAGTAATTTCAGTAACAGGTATTATAATGAGGCTAATTCTCCTTCTAGTGGTGACAAAAGGGAATTCCTGAAATTGCAAAAGCAATTTAGAGTAAGATCAGCACAAGGGGGCAGTAGGAGGAGGAGAAAAGAAAAACAGGAGTGTTCTCTTCCCCTTTTCGGGAGTTATGAAGGACATTAGCTCTGTAGCTTGTGTGAAGTGGAGAGTGGGCAGAATGTGTGGGCAGATATGCTCCAGGCCCCACAGTGGCCAGTGCTGGGCTCCTGCAGACCTTGGTCCTCACGCAAGCTTTCTACAAGAAAGTGAAGTAGAAACCTCACATTGCTAGTGCCAGACCAACAATCCAACAGGATATACTTGTTTTGGTGAAAATAAAATCTCATTTCAGGGAACTCACTAAAAAAAAAAAAAACTCACTGCCATCAGGTCAATTCCAACTCACAGCAACCCTCAGTGGGTTTCCAAAGCTGTAAATTTTTACAGAAGTAGATTGCCTCATCTTCCTTATGTGGAGCAGCTAATAAGTTTGAACCAGTGACCTGGTGGTAAGTGCCTTATCCACTACACCACCAGAGGTCCTTAGAGTGGATGGATAAAAGAATGTCCTTTTTCTGAATTCAAAGTGAATTATCTGTAATCTTTATGAGCATTTTTATTACTTCGATTATTGGGTCCTAAATCACCATCACTGAAATCAGCTTTTTCTTTATCAACTCTCAGATGTGATTTTGATGTTTTATACCTTCTCTGCATCCAGGTCAGAGAAAAAGTCTGAAGTATTTTTAAACATTAAAAACATCCCTTAATCCTCAGAAAGCAGGGTGACACTCTAGTAGCATCTTCAAGATATCACCAAGGGTTCCAGACATGAAGAAGTGTTTTTAATGTATAAGTTCATCCATGAGTGTTCTCCCCCAGAAAGTTGCCAAGTCATCACCACAGAGCACAATTGTCAGAATCTTTCCAAGGAATTTCAACACCAGAAAGGCAACTCAGAGGGCAAATAAGAACCTTCTATGAATTTGTAATGGCTTTGAAAGATAAAGCTGAAAATCTGATTATTTTACACACCTGTAAGACACATCCAAAGAACACATATACTTTGAAAGGACATACCTATGATACTGAAATTAGTTTAAAATTTGGATTTTTTGCAAATGTCATGCAATCTTTACTATGAAAAGCAAGGAAGCAACCAAGATATAGATCATAACATTTGCCGTAGCAGCATGGAAGGATGAAAATTCCCAAGGGATTTTATTTGTATTTTGAAATCTGGAGTAAACTGACTGATTCAAGCCATATTCTAAGATTATCTTCCTACAAAGGACATAAACTTATGAGGACAAAAGGTAGTTTTCCTTCTAGAATGTTAAGTGACAAACAGTTGATTACCTAATCCCGAGGTGCTGGATGGTCATGTCATGAATTGATGGGGACAAAAAGATCATGTAGATATGATTTCCACACTAAACATGACTTGGGATTTCTACTTTACACTGATGCTCTGCCTGCGTCTCAGCCTCTACACCGAAATCCACCAGGTAAAAGCACCCTTTTTTCATTCACAGCTTTCTCCATAGAAAAAAATTTGGCTGTCTCATTGAGAAAATTGCCTGTGAATCCAGGGTGGTGTCTGCCCTTCCTCGTGCACTTTTCATACCCTCAAATCAGCAACCAGGAAATCTGGAGGTAAGCACCAGGCTTTCTTCCTCAGGGCTGGCTGTTGTTGTTGTTATGTGCTGTCAAGTTGGACCCAACTCATAGTGACCCCTCCTTGGGTTTCTGAGATGGTATCACTACGGAAGTAGATTGCCCAACCTTCCTTCTGAGGCACGTAGGTCAAAAATGAGGAGTGAGAACTGGGGCCCTTTTGGATTTTGTGAAATGGGTTAATAAATCTTTCCAGTTCCTTTGTATTTCACACAAATACACACAAATACAATCGAAACACAGGCCTCCAGGCAGTTAACTAATTCCTGGCACCAACAGAGCTTACAGCTCCCAGGAATACTCTGGTTCTCTAACTCCCAGAGCATGAAAATGGCAAAGTGTGAAAAAAAACAAAAGTGCTTGGGTGGAGGGCTGGGAGTGTGCCCTAAGTTTCCTGAAGGAAGGCAGCAGGGCTGCTCTGATTTCAAAACCACATTTCAGTCTGCAAGCTCTGGCCCAAAGATTCTGCCTGGGAGACAGAACCAGAGAAACCAAACTGAGAACATCAGGTTGCATTAACAGCAACAGGCTTAACCCTTCCTTTCTCACTCTTTTTCTGCTATCAAAATCCCTCATCTCTTTTTCGAGAGATTCTAGGCACCCCTTAGCGATTTTAAGCACCCCTTAATAGGAGGAAGGATTATAATAACAACAACATATGATGAGATAATTTCTTGCATCATTCAGCAGAAGCCTTATTATCAACTCTGACATGCTAGCTTCATGAGGGCAGGTGTACATAGGTTTGTATGATCTAAAAGGTGTGTGTTCGTGTGTGTGTGTGTGTGTGTGTGTGTGCATGATCTGAGGACAAGTTCTTTCAGAAAAGCAGGGCTTCTCACCTCCTCCAACCCTCCTCCACCTTCCTTCAACTAGTTGTTCTGCACTAGTCTGGTCTAAACTGGACCCTAGGAAATCATACTTCTCAGTCTTGGGACTTATCAGAGTGGTGTGCATGGTACAGAATGTGTGTGTGCTACCCTGGAGAATTGGGGTGGGGGCTCAGGGATACATAAGGAGTAAGACACTGCCGCTGCCCCATGATCTTGATTTTCAAAACCCCGTAAAACCACCAGATGCTAGAAGCTTTATGTGAAACGCCCATTAATCCTCGAGTCCTCCAAATCCTGTCTGCCTAAAAGACCATAGCTGCCCAGCTGTGGAGAGAGCCCCGTGTCCGGGAAGATGGGACAGGTGAGTGCGGGCCCCGTTGCCGGTGCCGCACGCTAGCAGATGGCGGGCAGCGCTCTCGGGCCCCCTCTTGGCCACCTCCGGCCCCCGCGCCACTTACCGCGCGCGCAAGCCGGAAAAGAGGCAAAGCAGAAGCAGCAGTTTGGGGGCCATGCTGCGGTGGAGCTCCGGGCCGGGTGCGGCGGCCCCAGGAGCTCTGGCCTCGTGTGGCGCTATCCGCTTCCTGCGCCGCTTGCCAACGCTGGGTGACAGGTGTGGGGCCCAAGGGTTGCCCTTGTCCCCGACGGCCAGCACTGGTGCACGCGCCTCCGCCGCTGGGTACAGGTGTGGGGCCGCTGCCGCTTCGCCCGCCGGCTCTCCGGCGCCGCGCCCGCAGCGGATGGTGGGAATTTCTCCCCAGACCCGCGCCACTCCAAGACCCGGCTCACACCGCCCCTGCAGTGGGCTCCGGAAAAACAGTAAAACGGCCGCGCCACCAGCGCGCGAATCTAGGAGCCACGTATCGCCTGTTCCTGCAGCTTCGCCTCTAAGGCGGTCCCGGCTGGGAGGAGTTCCCCCAATTACACGCCCGACAACGCACAAAGCGAAGACAACAATGTCTGAATGGACTCCAAGAAGAGTTGCGACTGGAAAGGGGGCGGGGCCCAGTAGGACCTGTGGGGAGGAAGAGGGTATCCTTAGGGGAGCCTGAAGAAGGCTCTCAGGGAGTGGCACCTGGCATCGAAAGGGAGCCCTTGTGTGGGACTGGATTAACTCCTTCTGTCATTTTGACAAAACGCAGTAGCTCTCCACGCCCGCTGACGGCTCGCTTGCAAGCTCCTCCCGTCAGGGTTCACTTGAGCTCACAGCCTTGGCCACCCAGGTCAGGGAGTCTGCGATAGGCAGTAGTTCCTTTGCCCACAGCAGACCATATCTGCTGACCTCTTCCTGTGGACCTCTCAGATCTGATGTTTAGGAAAGCTGCCTTGTTGGGGCCTAATTTTGGGGAAAGCACACTGGATGTATATCATTCTCACCTAAAAGCGAGATGAGCACACAATCAATAAACCAAAAAAATTAAAAAGCACTGCCATCAAGTGGATTCCAACTCCTAGTGACCATATAGGACTGAGAGGGGTGAAACGGAATGTTAAAAGTAGTAGAAGGGTCCCAAGTCAAAAAGAAAACGGACTCCACTTGGTTGAAGCATGAAACTTGCTTCATCCAATGTGTTTTCATACACCACAGAATGAAAATTGCATTTATGTTTCCCTTAGTTATAATTACTCCTTCATGATATTAATTGTTAAAATATCAGGATAGCTTAGATAAAATATTCAAAGAAATTTGGCTTTTACATTCCAAAAACTAGCTCTTATAAAATATTTTATTTTTAATAAATAACCACACAATTATAAAAGGGTGCTATAACTGCTTATTAAAATTGGGAAATAGTTTTGTTCATAAAATATATTAAAAATTAAGAGAGAGTTAAGAGAGTTGTCTTGCATCTTGTTTTTGTATTCTTCATCGTGAATGTGGGTATGAAGTGAACGGAATAAAGTTGTTGATGTTTTGTTGACTACACTTTTTTTTTTTTTTTTTTAATGATGGAACTATCCTTTCCTTGACATTTCATCTTCCTGTCTCCGTGAGACCCAGGGCTAACTCCAGGTCCCTCTGTCACAGCACTCTTTCTGATGTTCTTCTCTGCCTGACATATCTCACCGACTTCATAAACAGGCCAAATTCAGCTCTTGTTTTCAGTGAACACTGCTAACACCCCTGCATCCCCCTACTCTCAATGCCTTTATCACTTCTTCATGCTTCAGGAGAATGTGATCTATTTATTATATTCTGCCCTAATTTTTAATTTTCTGATTTCCATAGAATTGAGTA
Organism: Orycteropus afer afer; assembly: GCF_000298275.1. Taxonomy (NCBI): domain Eukaryota; kingdom Metazoa; phylum Chordata; class Mammalia; order Tubulidentata; family Orycteropodidae; genus Orycteropus; species Orycteropus afer. Next base: position 2,850,942 of record NW_006921733.1, read on the forward strand.
TTTTAAAAATCAATTAGATAATGATGGATTATTCATTGACTGCTGTCTTGGTTCTCTAGTGCTGCTATAATATAAATACCACAAGTGGATGGCTTTAACAAATAGGAATTTATTCTCTTACAGTGTGTTGTTGTTATGTGCCGTCAAGTAGGACCCGACTCATAGTGACCTCTCCTTGGGTTTCCGAGGCAGTATCCCTGCAGAAATAGATTGCCCCATCTTCCTTCCTAGGAGTGGCTGGTGGGTTTGAACTGCCAGCCTTCTGGTTAGCACTCAAGTGCCTTAGCCACTATGCTCTCAGAGCTCCCTCTCTTACAGTATATGAGGCTACAAGTCTGAATTCAGAGAGCCAGCTCTAGAGGTTGCCCCTTGAACTTGAGCTTCAGCTCTCCCTTGTATTCCAGACCAACTGGAGCTAGGGGTCTCTCCTAACTCAGGCAGCAGCAGACCACTGAGTCTGATGAACCCAAGGTTGGCAGGTAAGATGGCACAATTCCAAGATAAACATACAACATGGCAGGGTGCTGGTTCAAGTCCAGGAACTGGAGATGAAGACTTGGACAAATGCAGGATCCAGAATATGCCAAGGGAGCTCTGGTAGCATAGTGCCTAAGGCACTTGACTACTAAACAGAAGGCTGGCAGTTAAAACCCACCAGCCACTCCTCAGAGGGAAGGTTGGGCAATCTACTTCCATAGTGATACTGCCTTGGAAACCCAAGGAAGGGTGACTATGAGTTGGGTCCAACTCAGCAGCATATAACAACAACAGAATGTGCCAAAAAACTAGTAACCTTTCCCAAAGCTTCTCTGTATATACTGGAAGCAGGCCATACCCCAAAGGCTGCTTCCTTTCTACTGATTAATGTTCCAAGCCACCCAAAACCACTGCCCAGGCAAGTTGAGCATAATCTTAATTAACACAATTGCTTATATAAATTGGTCAAGTCTCCAATAGTCCTAAAACATGCTGTGAGAAAACTGCAAGTAAAAAGAAATAATAATTTTGAGTTTCATTTTTTTATCACAGTAATAAGTTTATATTTTTATTAGTTGTCGTGGAGTCAGCTCCAAGTCATAGTGACCCTATGTACAACAGAATGAAACATGGTTCGGTCCTGATAAAAATAATAATCAGAAATTAATAATCTAATATCAGTCAAGGGCTGATATAAATGTTTTACATATATTAACTCATTTTACCTCTCATAACAGCTCTATAAGTAGATAATTTTGTTATCATTATTCCTAATGTACAGAAAACATTAGTACTTCCCCTAAATCACACAGATATATCGGTAAGATGGAGGAATAGGCAGAGAAATGACACAGACCCTCTTCAACAAAGAAAAAAAAAAAAAACAATTGACAGAGATACAGAAGATAATCCTGGAGCCCTGAGCTTTGAAAGGAACTATACAGAAGTAGATCAGGCATCAACTAGTGGAAAAACCTGAACAAAAACAGTGAGTAGGTCAGAGAAGGTCAGAGGTCCAGACTATCAGCTACTCTGATGGGACCACCAGCTTGAATATTTTCAAGTGGTGTTGGGATCTGAGAGTTGACCTAAAGATCAGCCCTGGTCACCAAGGTCTGCAGGGACAACTGCACTGGTGGCCTATAACTAGGAAGGGAAACAGTAAGGAGGGAGACAACCTGAGCTGTTGACTTTCTGCTGTCCGGAAGGCACAGCCATTTTGATTGTTTACAAGTGGCAACCATTTTGGATTTTAAAGTGGTAGCATTCTCATTTGGATTCCAGGGACCTACGAATAGGCTCTGTTTGTGAAGGTCGACAAGGACATACAAGAGGCTGACAACAAGAAAGGAGACAGGTGGTGAGTGAATATGTGCTGTCAACTAGTGACTAGAGGAGCACAGCAAAATACCCTGCCTGTATAGATAACATACAAACAAAACAAAGAAAATGAAAATTGTGGGCAAGTCACTCCAACATACAATCACCAATTAAATATAAACACAAAAACATCACAATGCCTTGGAGACAACAGAGCATCACAGTCCATACAAAGAAGCAAGATAAATCAGGAGAAAAAAGGGACCAGGATAAAGACCCAAAACACATCCCTGAGGAAGATACAGCATTGGAACACCTGATAAGGAATTTAAAAGAATTATTATTTAGGTATCTTCAAAGGATTGTGAGATAGATCAAGGAAAACACAAACAAAACTCTAGAAGAATTTCAGAAGAAAATACAAGAAAAAAATGACAAAATCAATGAAAAATTAGAAATGATTAAAAATGTACAGATAGAAATCCAGAAGATTAATACTAAATTATCAGAAATAGATAACACACTGGAAGGGCAAAGGAGTAGAACTGATGCAATGGAAGATAGAATTAATGAGATTGAAGACAAATACCTGAATACTTCTTTGGAAAGGGATCAATCAGAAAAAATCAAAACAAAATGAAGAAAGCCTAAGATTCATGTGGTATACCATCAAATTGTTGTTGTTGTTATTTGCCATTGAGTCGGCCCCGACTCATAGTGACCCCTCCTTGGGTTTCCGAGGTAGTATCACTACGGAATTAGGAATGCCCAACCTTCCTTCTGAGGAGTGGCTGGTGGGTTTGAACCGCCAGACTTCTGGTTAGCAGTCAAGTGCCTTAGGCACTATGCTACCAGAGCTCCTATACCATCAAAAAGAATAACCTATGTGCCATTGGAATTCCAGACCACGAAGAGAAAAAGAAAACCACTGAGAAAATTGTCCAAGATTTGTTAGGAGAGAACTTCCCTGATGTGATGAAAGATGAGAATATATCCATTCAGGAAGTCCAACAAACCCCAAACAGATAGACTCCAAAAGAAAATCACCAAGACATATCATCATCAAACTTACCAAAACCAAAGACAAAGAAAGAAAAATGAGAGCAGCATGGGAAAAACAAAAAGTTACCTACAAGAGGCAAACAACAAGACTATGCTCGGATTTCTTGGCAGAAACCACGCAGGCGAAAAGACAATGGGATGGTATATATAAAACCCTGAAAGAGAAAAATTTCCAACCAAGAATTATATACCCAGCAAAATTATCCCTCAAATATGATGGTGAAATTAGGACATTTCCTGATAAGCAGAAATTAAGGGAATTTATTAAAACCAGACCAACCTTACAAGAGATACTAAAAGGAGTCCTTTGGACAGAGAAGCAGCAACAGCCAACAACAACTGACCATTAACACACATGATGACATGACCCAAAAACCAACCCAGCTATGGAAGTATCCAAAGTAAATAAGCCTACAAGATTGTAAAAAGGGAACCAGAAACATCAATTGACAAATGAGGACAAGTACAAACCAAAAAGAGGGAAAAACACTGTGTCGTCACAGAACTTCTAGGTGGTAGGGAAGTCAGGACAACTATAAGATAGCACAGGTTGTTCTAAACTTGGAAAGAAAACTAAATCACAGGGTAACCTCAAAGAAAAATGATAAATCTTCACATCAAAATTTAAAAAAAGGGGAGCAGCACAAATATTTAACAAATACTATAACAGTAGCAACAAGGGAAGTGATAACACGATTCATAAACAAAACGAGCTCAGCATAGAAAATTATATGGAACAAAGAAATTGACACCACGAAAAAACACATAACAAAACTGACAGCAACAAATTCATATTTGCTGATAATTACATATCTGGCAAGGTACTTATGTCTAAGATTTATAGAAAACTCCAATGCCTCAACAGCAAAGGAGTTAACAATCCAATTGAAAAATGGACAGAAGACATGAATAGACAATTCACCAAGGAGGATATTCAGGTGGCCAGCTAATACATGAAGAGATACTCATAATCATTGGCTATCAGAGAGATGTAAATCAAAACAACAAGACACCGTCTCAAACCAGCACTGATGGCAAGGTTCAACAAGACAGAAAAATAACAAATGTTGGTGGGGAGAGATTGAGACTCTCATACACTGCTGGTGGGATTGTGAAGAGATACAACCACTGTGGAAAGCAATATGGTGATTACTTAGAAAGCTGAAATTGGAGAGACCATTTGATCCAGCAATCCCATTACTAGGTATATATGCTAGAGAGGTGAGAGCCAGGACAGAAACAGATATATGCACACCCATGTTCATTGCAGCACTATTTACAATAACAAAAAGATGAAAACAACCTACGTGCCCAACAGTGGAAGAGTGGATGACCAAGCTATGGTGCATACACATAACAGAATGCTATGCAGCACTAAAGAACAATGTAGAGTCTGCAAAACACTGCATAATATGGATGAACTTGGAGGACATTATGCTGAGTGAAATAAGTCAATTACAGAAGGACAAATATAGTATTAGTTCGTTGTTGTGAAGGGTCAAGGAAAGGTTTATATATGGAGGAAAACTTTGTTGGTTGCCAGGGGTGGGAGGGGAAGGGAGAGAACACTGAAAAAAAAAAATACTGACCCATGTGACTTTAGTTCTGTGTATTTCACTGTACATAAATTATATTTCAATAAAATGTGTTAAAAAAAATCACATAGCTATTAAATGAGACTGGGGTTAAACTTAGCATCTTTACTCTTCATCTCTATGCCACACTGTCTTTCTGAGTAGGAGTCATCACACATTTGTTATTTGGTTTGTAAAGTGACCAAGGAAACTTTTAGACTCCTTTCCATGTTCTCTATTTTTTTTCTTTTTAGCAAAAGTATACATTTTTAAAAGTTGTTTTTAATAGAAACAAACTGGTACTTGAAAGTTTCTAAAAATATCAGTATAATGATAAGGATACTCTGAAGTATTCATAATTGAAACAAAGGAAAGAAAATATGCTGCTGTTGTCATACCCCTCTATTGCTTTATTCTATTCCTTTCTTGCATATGTTCAATGCATTATTATGAATGAATGCAACAGATATCTTCTGGCATTTGTCTCATTTCAAGCAGAGAATGGAAGGAATCATTCAGTTTATTAGACTTACTGGGTGTGCTTGGTAGACTTATTTTTTTTTTATTTTTTTACCTTGGAAAGTCTCCCTTTCCCATGATGTAGAACAAGATTTTTTGTTTGTTTTTAATGAAATTAGTTGAGAAGGAGGGAAAATTCAAAGTGTGCTTTCTGAGCATAAATGTGAAAGCAAAAAGCAAGGTCAAGAATCTTTAAAGGCCAGGTTAAGAGGCTTTAATTTTCCTTCCTTGCCTATTATGGCCAGCTGGGGATGGAGGAATGCTTTGTGGAGCATGCAGTTTTCACAGCCCTGCTTTGTTTTCAACACTAGGAAAGCAGAGAGCTCTAACTGGGAAACTGAGCTCATACTACAAGCCATTGCCTGCCAGTTAAGAGAAAGGGAAAAAGAAAAAAGTGACAAAGAGAATCACCACAAGATTGGGGCTTAACTGTAAGAGTAAGTGTTGGGGTTGATCCACTCAATCGAAGTACATACATAGATTTCTGTACATATTGAAAATTAGCCTTGGGTGCTATTGGTGTCACATTTTGCCCTCAGGTCACCCACTCAATAGGTTTTTGGGGAAGATATGCCCTAGCTCGAGCAGCATATGAGTTGAACTACATCTCAGTTGGAGACAGGTAGGAAGCCAAAGGAAGGGCATCAAGAGTGGCTGCCTTGGCTACAGGATCTCTTGTGCCTTCTGTGAGAAATACCCCTCAAGAGTCTCATCATGGCCTCACTTCATCTCCTATAGGCATGAAGGAAGAAAGCAACCATGTATCATTTTCACAGCAGTGGTGTTATATATACATGGACCACTGCATCAGTTCAGCTTTTTCTTTGTAGCATCTGGGTGTTCTGTTTTGAATAAAATTTCTACACAACCAAAATTATACTTTTGTATTATATTATGATGTTTTATAATTTTCCTTCCTCGGTTTTTGTGTTTATTATCTAAGTATAATATACATGTAACAAAAGCACTAATCTTAAAAGTATGACTCAATAAATTTTTACATTTTTGTATGTTGTTATTTTAGCAGCCCTGAAGTACCCCAACTCACAATGACCCCATAAACAATAATATCACACCACTGTGCTCCACGGGGTTTTCATTAGCTGATTTCTTTAAGTAGACTGCCAGTACTTTTCCCATATATGCATATGGCATGTTGTTATGTGCCATTGAGTTGTCTCCAACTCATAGAAACCCCTCTTGGGTTTCCGAGGCATGAGTATATGAATAGCCCACCATTTGTCTATCATTTTGTCATACTTTGGTGGCTTTTGTGTTGTTATACTGGAAGTTATGTCACTGGTATTTCAAATACCAGCAAGAACACCCATGGAGGATAGGTTTCAGCAAGACTAAGGCAGACTGGAAAGAAGAATCTGGAGATATACTTCTAAAAAATTGGTGAGTGAAAACCATATGTGTAGCAGAATACTGTCTGACATAGTGCCAGGAAATAAGCCCCTCATATTGAAAGGCACTTAAAACACAACTGCGGAAGAGCTGACTCTTCAAAAATAGACTTTAATAACATGGATGAAGAAAAGCCTACAGGACCTTCACTTGATGATGTAGCATGACTTAAAATGAAAAGAAACAGCTTCAAATATCCATTAATAATTGTTACATGGTATGTAGTAATTATGAATCTAAAAACATTGGATATCATAAAAAATGAAATGGAATGCATAAAGATCAATATCTTAGGTGTTAGTGACCTGAAGTAGATTATTTTTGTCCATTTTGAATTGCACAATCATGTGGTCTACTCTACTGGGAATGATGAATTGAAAGGGACTGTTGTCACAGTAATCATCAAAAAGAATATTTCAAGAACTATCCTGCAGTACAACTGTCAATGACAGGATAATATCCACACACCTAAAAAGAAGACCAGTTAACGTTCCTATTTTCAAATTTAATAACCAAACATTAATATCAAAAATGAGTAAATTGAGTATTTTACAAACTTCTGGAGTCTAAAACTGATCAAGCATACAATCAAGATACATTGTAATTGCTTGTTATTGTAATGTAAGAGTTGGAAAGAAAGAAAAAAGATTGGTAGTTGGAAAATATAGCCTTGTTGATAGACACAACGCTGGAGATTGCAAGATAGAATTATGAAAGATCAATGACTTATTCATTGCAAATACCTTTTTTCAACAACATAAATGGCCCTGTACACATTGTCCACATCAAGGGAATACACAGGAATCAAATCAATTACATCTATGGAAAGAGATGATGGATAATCTCAATTTCATCAGTCAGAACAAGACAAGAAGCCAGCTGTGGAAAAAACCAAGCTCAAGTTGAAGATTAAGAAAACAAGTCTATGAGAATATGACTTCAGAATATCACACCTGAATTTAAAGATCATCTCAAGAACAGGTTTGATTCATTCAACACTAATGACCTAAGAACAGAAAGGGTTGAAGAACATATCAGGACATCACACAGGAAGAAAGCAAAAGGTCATTATAATGCCAAAAAAGAAATGATAAAGATGGATGTCAGAAGAGACTCTTAAACTTGCTCTTGAACACAGAACAGCTAAAGCAAATGGAAGAAATGATGAAGTAAAAGAGCTGAAAAGAAAATTTCAAAGGCAGCTTTGGAAGATTAAGTATTATGAAATGTGCAAAGTCTTGGAGTTAGAGAAATGAAAGGAAATAACACGTTTGGAATTTCTAAAGCTGAAAGAAGTGAAGAAAAATTCAAGCCTTTATTTGCAATGTTGTAGGATTCTATGGGCAAAATATTGAAAAATGCAAGAAACATCAAAAGAAGATTTAAGAAATATATAGGCTAAATATACTAAAAAGAATTGTGCAAAGTTCAACATTTCATTGAAAAAACAAGTTCAAGCTGCACTGAAGGAATTGATGAAAAACAAGCTGCAGGAAGTGACAGGATACAATTGAGATGTTTCAGTAAAAACAAGCAATGCTGGAAGCTCTCACACATCTATGCCAAGAAATAACTCTTCAATTTGTCATTCCCAACTTACTAGATCATATAATTGCCTCATTCAAAATGGCCAAAACCAGTCCATTTCAGCTCACTAACGCTTAGGATGGGAGCTCTGGTAGCATAGTGGCTAAGGCACTTGACTGCTAACCAGAAGGCTGGCGGTTCAAACCCACCAGCCACTCCTCGGAAGGAAG
>NW_006921733.1:2859280-2872556 GCF_000298275.1 Orycteropus afer afer
TCAGCTGTTTCTTCCCATTTTGAGCCAAGCCACATCAGCAAAGGAGCTCCCGAAAACTTTATTCCATCCACGTCATTAAGGTCGACCCTACTTTGAGGAGGCAGCTCTTCCCCAGTAGTATTTTGAGTGCCTTCAGACTTGAGGGGCTCGTCTTCTGGCACTGTATCAGACAATGTTTCAGGGCTATTCATAATGTTTTCCAGAACTATATCAGACAGTGTTTCACTGCTTTTCATAAGGTTTTCACTGTCCAATTATTTGAGAAGTGGATGACCCCTTTCTTCTTCTGAGTCAGCCTTACTCTGGAAGCTTCTCTGAAAGCTGTCCACCCTAAGTGACCCTGCTGGTATTTGAAATACCGGTGGCATAGCCTCCAACCTCACAGCAACCCCCAAGCCACCATAATATGACAAACTAACAGATGATTGGTGGAAAGGTGAACTTATAGAAATTATCAACAATAATGTGGAAATTATCAAGCTATATAATTAATATCACATGCAAGTAAATTATGCTGAAGGTAACTCAAAAACAGTAGCAGAAGTACATCCACAGAGAACTGCCAAAAATTCAAGATTCAGAACAGAATGTGGAATGAAGGATGTTGTTGTTAAGTGGCGTCGAGTCATTTCCGACTCATAGCGACCCCATGCACAGCAGAACGAAACACTGCCCGATCCTGCGCCAGCCCCACAATCCCTGCTATACTTGAGCCCATCATTGCAGCCACCGTATCAATCCATCTCATTGAAGGCCTCCCCCTCTTTCGTGGACCCTCCACCCTACCAAGCATGACATCCTTCTCCAAGGAATGGTCCCTTCTGACAACATGACCAAAATAGGTGAGACGAAGTCTGGCCATTCTTGCTTCCAAGGAGCACTCTGGCTGCATGATCTGTTAGTTCTTTTAGCAGTCCATGGTACTTTCAGCATTCATCAGAATGAGGGATATCATTGCTGATATCAGATGGATCTTGTCTGAATGTAAGAGACTGCCAGAAAAAGGTTTACTTGTTTTTTATTGACTGTGCAGAGGCATTCAGCTGTGTGGATAATAGCAAATTATAGATAACATAATGTATAATGGAAATGCCGCAACATTCAATTGTGTTCGTGAAGGACCTATACATAGACCAAGAGGCAACAGAGCAAGGAGATGCTGCATGATTTAAACCAGGAAATATTGTACCGAGATTGTATCCTTTCACCATCTCATTCAATTTGTATGTTGAGCAAATAATCTGAGAAACTGAACTATGTGAAGAAGAACATGGCATCAGGATTGGAGGAAGACTTATAAACAACCTGTGATATGCAGATAATACAAACTTGCTTGCTAAAAGCAAAGACTTGAAGCACTTACTGCTGAAGATCAAAGACTACAGTCTAAAATTTAATCTAAAACTAAAATCTTCACAACTCAGCCAATAAGCAACATCACTATAAATACAGAAAACTTTTAAGTTGTCAAAGATTTCATTTTACTTGGATCCATACTCAACACCCATCAAAGTAGCAGTCATTAAATTAGAATGTGTTACATTGGGCAAATCTGCTGCAAAAGATCTCTTTAAAGTACTCAAAAGAAGAGATGTTTCTTTGAAGATTATGGTGTGTTTGACCCAAGGCACAGTATTTTCAATAGCCTCATATGCGTGTGAAAGCTGGACAATGAAAAGGAAGACCAAAGAAGTATTAATGTCTTTGAATTATGGTGTTGGTGAAGAATATTGAGTATACCATGGACTACCAAAAAAATGAACAAATCTGCCCAGAATGTTCTTTAGAAGCAAGAATGGCAAGACTTCATGTCATGTATTTTGTGCACATTATTAGATAGAAGGACATCACACTTGTTAATGGTCAGTGAAAAACAGGAAGACACTCAATGACATGGATTAATACAGAGGGTGCAAAAATAGGCTCTAACACTGCAGTGATTGTGAGGATGGCACAGGACCAGGAATTATTACATTCTATTGTACATAGTGTCACTATGAATTGGAACTGATTTGATGGCACCTAACAACATTAACAAATGAATAGTTACAATCAGTCTGTCAGTTTGTTCTACTGTGATTGCTTTCATGTTTCCATGATGCTTGAAGCTATCCCATTGGTTTTCAAATACCAGCAGGGTTACCTACGGTGGAAAGTTTCAGCAGAGCTTCCAGACTATGATAAAATAAGAAGAAAGCCCTGGCAAACTACTACTTCCCCCATCCCCAACAAAGTTTATTGCATGTAAAAGTCAGTCACCTAGAAATAAAGTGCTTAATAGTCAGGAACCATGAAAATATACCTTTTGCATAGCTTCTGTCATGCTCCAAAAAGGTATCACCCACTCTTTAACCCCCGCCCCCCTTTTTTTTACTTGTGATTTGGGTGAAAGTTTACAGAGCAAGCTTGTTAGCTTGTTTTCCATTCAACAGTTTATACACAATTTGTTTCATGACATTAATTGCAATATCCACAATGTAACAACTTTCCTGCTACTTTTTCCTTGTGGTTACCTTTTGCCTGTATCCTTCTTTTCTACGCATTCCTGCCCTCTGAGGTTTCTCCCTGTGCAAATGCTACCCTTCTGATCTCCAATGGTTGATTTTTCTAAGGAGTATTATCTACCTAGTGTAATTGTTCACCTCATAGGAATGCACTGTTTGGCTGAAAGTTAAACCATGAGAGTAAGTTAAGTTCCAGGCCTTCAGGGTAACTAGAGGTCATGATCTCATGGGTTTCACCAATCTCAGTAAGACCAGTAATCCTTGTCTTATGTTTAGAATTTTAAGTTTTGTTCTACATTTTTCTCCCACTATCCAGGATCTCCAACTTTGATCCCTTTCTGAGTGGTTGTCAGGTGTATACAGGCACCATCTTGTTCCTCTGGTCTCAGGGTCCTGAAGGCTGAGATTTCCATGGTCCACTACTGCTTGGACTAATTGTTTCCATGAGTATTTGATTTTCTTCACTATTCTTTGCTATGTACAAGGAGAGATCAATTGTTGAATTTTCGTTGGCTGATCCCAAGCTTTTAATACCTCAGTTGTTATTCACCAAAGGAGGATGTAAAACAATGTTTTTGTGTAATATGTTATGCCAGTCCAGCTTGATGACCCCTACAACCGATGTCCTAAGCACACAGGCCCAGAGACTCAGTCCCTCCAAGTGTTTGACTGTGCCTAAGAGGTTATCTTAACTTTGTCCAGCTTAGCTCTGTTATATATATGTACCTTTTCATAGCACATACCAATACATGTGTAGAAATATCAACTTCCAAGCCTACATATGTTCATGCATATATTCCCTTTCAGCTTCCTCTACCTGATCTTTTTGCCTGTCCACCAATGTATCCACCTATAAATTAATGTTTGTTATTACTGATACTGCAGTATTGTGTACCTAAAAGTATTCACCTTTGTTTTCTGTGCCTCTTGTGCCCCTCTCTATGTCTTTGTTTTCCTTGGGGTGATTGTGTTGGTCTCTTATTTTTAGTATATTTTCTTTCCCTTCACCAGAATCAGCATTTGTCTCCTTTCTAGTGAGCAATTTTCCTTCCCTTCACCTCCTATCCTTGGTAACCAAGAAAGTTCCCTTCCATGTGTAAACCTTTCTTTGATTTTTTACGATAGTGGACTCATACAATTATTTGTCTTTCTGTGATTGACTTATTTCACTCAGTATAATGTCCTCCAAGTTCATCCACATTATGAGGAATTTCAGAGAGTCTTCATTATTCTTCAGAATACTAGCATATTATTGTTCCATTGTATGCATTTCCCACAATTTGGTTATCCACTCATCCATTTATAGGCATTTAGGTTATCTTCATCTTTTTGATATTGTAAATAGTGCTGCAATGAACATGGGTGTGCACATTTGTATTTGTATTCTGGCTTTCAATTCTTTAAGCTACATACCTAGTAGTAATATTGCTAGATTGAATGGAATGTCTATTTCCAATTTTTTTAAGAAAGCGCCATATGGTTTTCCATAATGTTTGTACCATTTTACAGTCCAATGAGCAGTGTATGAGAGTTCCAATCTCTCCACATCCTCGCCAGGATTTTTTGTTTTCCATCCTCTTGAACTTTGCTATTATTGCTAGGGTGAGATGATATCTCATTGCTGTGCTTTACATCTCTCTAATGGCTAATGATAGTGAGCATTTTGTCATGTGTTTGTTGGCTATCTGAATATCTTCTTTGGTGAAGTGTCTGTTCATATCTTCTGCCCATTTTTAAATTGAATTGTCCATATTTTTTGATGTTGAGGTCTGGGGTGTTCTATAACTTTAGAAATAAATCCTTTGTCCCATATGTAATTGCTGAATATTTTCACCCTATCTGTAGGTTCTCTTTTTACTCTTTTGAAGAAGTCTTTTGACACACATAAGAATTTCATTTTTAGGCCTAAATTGTCTAGTTTACCTACTGCTGTTTATGCATTTTTAGTTATGTTTCATAGTTTACTTAAAAGATTTATTAGGGCTCCTAAATTTCCTTCTATTATTGCCTTTGATGGACTTTATAGTTTTAGGGTTAATATTCAAGTCTTTGTTATATCTTGAGTTAGTTTTTGTATATAGTGTGGTTTATGGATCTTGTTTTTCTGCAGATGGATACCAGTTATTCCAGCACCATTTGTTAAAAAGATTGTCTTTTCCTCAGTTAATGGAATTTGAAACTTTGTCAAACCTGTCCATAGGTGGATGGATCTATTTCTGAATTCTCAATTATGTTCCACTGGTCTGTGTGTATGTCATACCAATACCAATCTATTTGGACTACATTGGAGACCATGAGACCTCTTACTTTGTTGTTCTTCTTCAATAGTGCTTTATTTATCTGAGGTCTTTTTGCTTTCCACATAATATTAGTGATTTTTTTTTTCCATATCCTCAGAGAATGCGGATATAATCTGGATCCAGAGTGTATTGAATATGTAAATTGTTTGGGGTAGTAGCGACATTTTTATATTTTCCTAGCCATCAACATGGTATGTCCTCCCATTTATATAGATCTCTTATAGTTTCCTGCAGTAGTGTTTTTGTATAGTGTTTGCAAATTTCTTTGAATAGGTCTTTTGTGTCTTTGGTAAAATTTAATCCTAAGTATTTAATCTTTTCTGTAGCTATTGTAAATAGTATTGTTTTCCTGGTTTCCATGGCAGAGACTTCTTTGTTGATGTACAGGAATCCAACTGCTATTTGTTTGTTGATCTTGTATCCTACCACTATGCTGAATCTTTCAATAAGTTCCAGTAATTTTCTTACTCAATCTCTGGTATTTTCTATGTCTAGCACCATATCATCTGCAAATAAGGATAGTTTTACTTCTTCTTACCAAATAAGATACGTTTATTTCCTTTATTGCTTTATTTTTCTGGCTAGACTTCTGAAACGATGTTGAATAGAAGTGAGGATAGAAGACATCCTTGCCTGGTTCCTGTTCACAAGAGGAATGCTTTGAGTATCTCTCCATTGAGAGTAATGTTAGCTGTTGATATTGCATAGATGCTCTTTAGTATGTAGGGGAATTTCTCTTCTATTTCTATTTTGCTGGTAGTTTTCATCAGGAATGGGTGTTGGATTTTATCAAATGCCTTTTCTTCACCAATTGATATGATTATGTGATTATTTTCCATTTCACTTATGTGATGGATTACATTGATTGTTTTTCTAGCGTGTAACCATCCTTGCATACCTGATATGAATCTCACTTGGCTATGATTTATTGTTTTTTGTTAATGTTGTTGGGATCTATTGGCATGGATTTTGTTGAAGATTTATGCATCTATATTCATGAGGGATTTGGGTCTGCAGTTTTCATTTATAGTGTTGTTTCTCCCTGGTTTTGGTATCAGGGTTATGCTTGTTTCATAAAATGAATTTGGGAGAATTCTATCCTCAACTATGTTCGGAAATTTTTTGAGTGGAATTGGTGTCATCTCTTCTCTGAATGTTTGGTAGATTTCTCCAGTGAGACTTTCTGGGACAGGACTTTATTTTACTTTTGGTAGGGTTTTTTGTTCGTTTGTTTTTAATGACTCAACCAACGTCTTCTTTTGTTGGTCTAATTTTCTACCTCAGTTTGTATTTGTTTAAATAGGTCTTTCGTTTCTAGAAATTTGTCCATTTCTTCTAGGTTTGCAAATTTGTTGGAATACCATTCTCCATAGTATCTTGATATTACCGTTTTTGCTTTAATTTGTTCTGTAATGATTTTGTCCATTTCATTTCTTATTCATGTTATTTTCATCTTCTCCTTTAATTTTATTTTGCCAGTTGTTTGTTGATTAATCTTTTTAAAGAACTAACTTTGAGTCTTTTTGATTCTTATTATTGTTTTTCTATTTTCTGTTTCATTTATCTCTGCTCAAAACTTTAGTTTTTCTTTCTTGTGTTGACTGTAGGATTTTTGCCACTCCTCTAATTGTTCAAGATGTTTGGTGAAGGTGTTGATTTGGCTGTTTTCTTTTGATGTGTGCATTTATTGCTATAAATTGTCCTCTGAGCATTGCTTATGCTGTGTCCTAGACATTTTGGTATATTGTGTTTCCATTCTTATTTGATTCAGGATTTTTATTATTATTATTATTATTATTATTTAATTTTTTATTTCTTCTATTACACAAAATTTTTTAAAGAGAATGCTATTCAACTTCCTTTTTTTCCCTCCTTGATCTCCCTATTACACTATAATCCGAAAAGTTGCTTTGCAGTATTTTAAAGTTTTTACATACTGAGGTTTTATTTGTGGCTTTACATATGGTCTATTCTAGAGAATGAACCATGTGCACTGGAATGTGCACTAGAAATGAATATATTTTGTGTTGTTGGGTGAAGTGCTCTGTCTATGTCTATAAGGTCAATTTGGTTGATTGCATGCATTGTTTAGTTCTTATGCATCTTTGCTTAGTTTCTTTCTAGTTGTTATCCTTTATTGAAAGTGCTGTACTAAAGTCCGCTAAAATTTTTGTGACATCATCTATTTCTCTTTTCAATTCTGTTAAAGTCTGATTTATGTATTTGAGGGCTCTTTCATTGTGTGTAAAGAGCTCTGATGGCTTAGTGTCTAAGGTATCCTAAGGTATTTGACTGTGGACCAGAAGGTTGGCAGTCCAAACCCACCAGCCACTCCATGGAAGGAACACTAGGCAATCTACTTCCGTAAAGATTTACTGCCTCAGAAACCCAAAGGAGGTTGCTATGAGGCAGAGTCAACTCAACGGCAGTGAGAAGTGAGTTTTTCTTTTCTTTTCTCAATTTCATTCTGTATGTTGCTATTTATTATGGTATGGCCTCTTGTTCAATTGATCTTTTAATCACTATATAATGCCTTTCTGTATTTCTTATGGTGGTTTTTGTCTTAAAGTCTATTTTATCACAAATTAATATTGCCACCCCTACAGTTTTTTCATTGCCATTTGCTGGATTTTTTTTTCCCCAACCTTTAATTTTTAATCTGTTTTTGTCTTTGTGTCTAAAGAGTCTCTCTCTCTCTCTCTCTCTCTTTTTCCTTTTTATGTTTGTCCCCTGTTAGTTCTATAATGTATATGGATATTTTTGTAGCACAAATACACATCTACATATAAGCCAAACTACAGAGTCACTGGTGGATTTGAACTGCCAAGCTTCTGGTGAGCAGTCAAATGCCTTAGGCACTATGCCACCATCATTCTACATGTGGAAATATCATCAGCTAAATCTATCTATGTTCATGGGTATATTCCTGTTCACCTATCCACATCTAATCTCACCTCTTTACACATCCATCTGTAGACCAGTGTTTGTTGTTGCTGATAATGCAGTATTGTGTATGTAATAGTTTTTGCCTCTGTTGTGTACACCTTTTGCACGCCTCTGTGTATCCTCCTTTTCCCTCTTGTTATTGGGTTGGTATCACACTTTTGTTATGTTGCCTTTCCCTTCATTCAATTCAACATGTAACTCAGAAATTTTCCCTCCTTTTTTCCTCCCATCCCGTAACCAACAAAGTAAATTTCCTTCCCTGTGCAACCATTTGTAAGGTTTGTCTCTTGTAGATAGCATATTAATAACTCATGTTGTCTTATCCATTGTGCAACTGTCTGTGCCTTGATTGGTGCATTTAATTCATTTACATTCAGTGTAAGTATTGACAAGTATGAATTATTGCTGTCATTTTGTTATGTATTTCTTTGTGATGTTTTTGATTTATTTGTCTCATGTAATTTTCTGAGCTGAGGTCATTTTGTTTATGAGTTTCTTTGATCATTTTGTTTGTTGCTATTGTTTTAGTATTTGTTAAATATCTGTGCCTTTCTTCTTCTTTTCTTTTTTAATTTGATGGATCGGTTTATTAATTCTCTTTGAAGTTACCCCATGTTTTATTGTTTTACTCCTAAGTTTAAAACAGTCTGTCCTATCTCGATCTCATCTTGACTTCCTCTCCATTTGGAAGTCCTGTACCTGCACTATTACCTCTTTTTGTTTCCAGTTTTCCTCATATACCAATTGATGTCTCTGGTTCCCTGTTTACAGTCTTGTAAGTTTATTTTACTTTGGATACTTCTATATCTGTGATGATTTCTGAGTTCTGTTACTATGTGTGTTAATCATCAGTTGTTGAGTGCTCTTGTTGGTTATCTCTCCAAAGGACTGTCTTTAATACCTCTTGTAAGGTTGTTCTGGTTTTAACAAATTCCCTTCACTTCTATTTATCTGATAATGTCCTCACTTTGCCATCATGTCTTAAAGATAATTTTGGTGGGTATATAATTTTTGGTTGGCATTATTTTTACTTTCAGGATTTTATATAAGTCATCTCACTGCCTTTTCATTTGAAAGGTTTCTGCTGACAATCAGAGGTTAGTATTATTAGTTGCCCTTTGTAGGTAACTTTTCATTTTTCCCATGCTGCTTCCAGGATTTTTTCTTTGTCTTTGATTTTAGTAAGTTTGACTATGATATGTATTGGTGATATTCTTTTGGGGTGCATCCTGTTTGGAGTTTGTTGAACTTCTTGAATTAATATCTTCTCATCTTTCATCATATTAGAGAAGTTATCTTCCATTAAATCTTTGCAATTTTCTCTGTGGTTTTATTTGTATCTTCTTGTTCAGGAAGTCTAATCTCATGGGTTATTCCTCCTGATTATGTCCTACACTATTTTCTCTCTCTCTCTCTCTCTCTCTCTCTCTCTCTTTCTTTTAAATCTCTTTTCCTGATTGTTCCTCTAACAGAGTAGTATTGACATATATTCGTTCATTCTCATTATTCTGCCTTCCATTGATTTGATTCTACACTCTTGCTCTTTTAATGTATTATCTATTTCTGAAACCTTAGGACTAATCTTCTGGGTTTCTATTTGATGTTTTTGTATGGTTTCTATTACTTCATTTATTTTGTCAGTTTGCTCATGAATTTTCTTCCTAAGTTGTTCTAGAGTTTTTTTTTTTTTTTTTTTTTTATGTTTTACTTAATTTTGTTGATGCTGTCCTTGATTTTGTCACTTTTCCTTGATCCGTCTCTCAATTCATTGAAGGTACCTAAATATAATCTTTTTGAATTCCTTACCAGGTAGTTCCATTGCTACTTCTTCCTCTGGGAGGTTTTCTGGCTCTGTATTATGGTCCCTTTTTTGCAATACTTTATCTTGCTTCTTTATGTGGACTGGGATTGTCAGTTGTCTCCCAGAAATTATGATGCCATTGTATTTATATTTAACGGTGATTATATGTTGGTGTGATTCTCCTAGGTTCCCTATCCGCCCCTTTTTTTGTTTTCATATATCTGAGTGTCTTAGTTCTGTACTGCTACTAGAACAGAAATACCACAAGTGAATGGCTTTAACAAACAGAAATTTATTCTCTTATAATTTAGAAGGCTAGAAGTCCAAATTCAGAGTGCTAGCTCAAGGAGCTGGATGAAGGCCCCTCAACCTTGGACTTCAGCTCTGCCTCTTGTTACAGGCCCCCTGGAGATGGAGGATTCTTCTGACTCATGTAGCTGCTGGATCCTGAGGCTGACAAACCCATGATCAACAGGTAAAATGACACAATCTCCAAATCAGCACTCAATAGAGCAAACAACTGGTTCATATCCAGGAACAATCCAAGATCAGAAGGCAATATAGAAGGCCATTGCATCTAATACAGGATATGGAGATGAAGACTCAGCCAAATGCAGGAGCCAAATGTGCCAAAAAGCTAGAGAACTTCCTCAAAGCTTCTCCATATACAGGAAGCACACCATACTCCAATGGCAACTACTTAACTACTAGCAGCAGATTCCCCCATAGACTTTATTAAACCACATCTAATCTTATCCTGGAGAATTACTACATCCAGGTGCCACATCACTCAGAAACATGGCCCAACCAAGTTAGCACACACTTTTAACTACTACATAGGGTGATCAGGGCTGGGTTACTTCTCTACTAGTTTGGCAGAATTTAGGCACTCACCATCTGTCTCCTTGTGGGTTTGTTAGAGGAAATGATTGTGTGCATGGATCTCTGTTAGCTGTTTGTATAGAGCAGTTGAGGACAAATAGGACTGGTATTGACCACGTTCTATCATAAGTCAGTTGATACAGAAGTTGGTGGCAGCCATAATCCAGTGACTAAGGTTTCAGAAGGTGTGGATGTAGTTGGGTCATGTGGGCAGTTTTTTTGTCTCCCAGTGGTGAAACAAAGTAACAAACAAACAAAAACAAAATAAATAATAGAGAACAGAAAACACAAATAGCATAAACAAACAACAACCACAAAAAGAAAAAAGTAATAAATGGAAAAAAAAAAGAAAGACAAAGATAAAAAGAGGAAAAAAAAAAAATTCTGATTGTCACCACCACTATGTTTGCCTGTGCAGTCCTTGGCAAGTGGGGTCAATTATCAGGTTACTGACCAGATAAGAATACCACTTGTATACATTCAAAATAGATGTGCCATTAGGTCAGCTGACAGTCCACAGCTTCATTAGTTTCCTTACTCATTATTTTCTTTCAATTTCTTCTGCTACATAATATTTAATCCACTTCTTTACCCTTCCTTTCAAAGCTCAGGGTTCCAGAATTAACTTCTGTATCTGTTTCAATTGTTTTCTCATCTCTTTGTTGTAGAGGGTATGTGTAACTTCTCTGTCTATTCTTCTATCTTGCCAGAAGTCCCTTTACAGTCTACTTCTCAAATTAAGCCAATGAAAACCCTATGAGGTACAAGATAATATTGTTCTATACAGTGATAGAAGATGACCTCCCTAGATTGGAAGGTACTCAAAATACATAATGGCCAGCAACAATGGACTAGAGTTTATCAACAATCATGAAGATGGCACAGGACCAGGCAATGTTTGTTCTATTCTATGTGAGTCAACTCCGTGGTTTCTAACAACATATGGATAGCATATGTATAATATCCATTAAGATATGGAATATCTTCCCAGCCAATACCAACCCAAAGATAAACGTTATTCTGACCCTTATAAGAAAAGACCGGTTTTGTCTGCTCTTGAACCTCACATAGAATCACTTACTAATTTCTGTTTGCATGTGGTTGCTCTCACCTCATATAATGTCTATGAGATTTAACCATATTGAGGCACGTAGCAGTTAATTATTTTCTATAGCTGCACATGATATTTCTTTGGGAATATATTACACATTACTGGATATGTAGTTTTTTTTTTTTTTTAATATTGATATATTATGAATAAAGTTGGCATGAACATTTTTGTGCACATCTTTGGTGAACGTATGGGCTCATTTCTCTTGGTCATCTAACTAAAAATAAGAATTTCTATGGAAGACATAGGTATAACTATAGTCAATACTGCTAAGCTGTTTCTAAAGTAGTTTTATCAATTTACCAAACCTTGTCTATGTACAAGTTCTTCCTGGCTTCAGGGAAGCTGGACCTTTTCATCATATTAAATTATAGTCTTTATTATATCATTATAATTTTAATCTCTTTGAGTAATGGCATTGAACTACTTCTCAAATTCTTACCAGTCATTGGAATATCTTATTTTTGTGTGTGTGAAATGTCATGCAAATATTTTACACATTTAAAATTGGTTTGCTTGTCTTTTGGTTTGTAGACACTCTTTATATAAAATTTGATGTGAATACTTCAGTTTATGTGTGGTGAATATTGTCTATCAATAAATGGTTTGTGTTTACACTCTCTGAATAATTTCTTTTATGGCCAATATTGTTTGCATTTATTTAAGAAATCATGGTTTACCCAAAGGTTATAAAAATAGTTTATTTTCTTCTATTATAAAATACGTAGAAGAAAACTCTCTTTTTTTAGGTCTAGAATACATTTCTATTCACTTTTAGTATATATTTTACTTATGAGTCTGTATTTATTTTCATACAGATAATTAATTGATCTACTATTAACTGGTCTTCCTTGTAGGCATATTATTATAATCTTATCACTGACATCATTGTACTTCAGGATAAAACCAATCCAAACTCACTGCCATTGAGTTGATCAAAACTCATAATGACCTCTCCTTGGATTTCTGAGATAGTATCTCAATGGAAGTAGATTGCCGAATCTTCCTTCTGAGAATGGCAGGTGGGTATGAACAGCCAGCCTTCTGTCTGGTTAGCATTTAAATGCCTTAGGCACTATCCCACCAGAGCTTCCTGTACTTCAGGATAGATCTTGAATTCTTTTTATTCTTTTAAATGAAGAATGTGACATCTTTCCTCTCTAAATTGTGATTTTCTCAGGATAGAAGACAATATGAATGATTATCTCAAAATGGCTAATACAAGTCCACTTCAGTTCACTCATGCTATTGATATTCATGTGCTCCATTTCATTGTTGAAAATTTCCAATATTCCTAGATTTATGCTTCCTACATTCCACATTATCATTTTTGATGGATATATTGATGTTTGCAGATTTTTCTTTCCATTTTGAGTCATGCCACATCAAGAAATACAGGTCTCAAAAGATTTACAACATCGAGGACATTAAGGTAGACAACACTTTCCCAGTCATAATTTGAGTGCCTTCCAACTAGACGGGCTCATCTTCTGGTATTATGTTGTTGTTGTTGTTAAGTGCCTTTGAGTCATTTCTGACTATGAGTCATAGTCACATAGACCCCATGCACAGCAGAACGAAACACAGCCCGATCCCGCGCCAGCCCCACAATCCCTGCTATACTTGAGCCCATCATGGCAGCCACCGTATCAATCCATTTCCTTGAAGGCCTCCCCCTCTTTCGTCGACCCTCCACCCTACCAAGCATGACATCCTTCTCCAGGGAATGGTC
>NW_006921733.1:2876332-2882629 GCF_000298275.1 Orycteropus afer afer
ATCAGTGAGTAAGCACCAGCCCGCCCGTGCTTACCTTGCTCCTGGAGACCCGGTCCCGGTATTATATCATGCAATATTTCATTGTTGTTCATAAGGTTTTCTGAGGCCAATTTTTTCAGCAGTGGATAGCCTCGTCCTTCTTCCCAGTTTTTCTTAGTCTGGAAGCTCTGCTGAATTCTGTCCACCATGGGTGACCCTTTTGGTATTTTTAAATACCAATGACATAGTTTCCAGCATCATGGGAATATGCAAACAACCAAAGTACAACAAATTGACAGACAAGTAGAATTAGCTACTAAGGACAAAGATAAAAAAATTTGAATATTTTTACTTGTGCAGCCTGCAATTGATCAAACATGCAAGCAAGATGTATTGCTAATTACTAATAATTGGAAAGTGAAAGTTGGAGATGAAGAAGCTTCAATACTTGTAAAATATGACCTTGGTGACAGAACTGACACTGAAGTCCACATGATAGAATATTGCCATGCCAAGGATTTATTCAGAGCAAATACCTTTTTTCAATAGCACAAATGGTGATTATAAACATGAATCTTGGCAGATGGAATATGTTGTTGTTGTCGTTAGGTGCCATCAAGTCATCTGTGACTCATTGAGACTCTGCACAGCAGAATGAAACAATGCCAGTCCTGAGGCAGCTCCATGATTCTTGGTATACTTGAGCTCATCACCGCTGCCACCATGTCAATCTATCTCATTGAAGGCCTTCCCCTCTTTCATCGACCCTCCACCTTACCAAGCATGACATCCTTCTCCAGGGGATGGTCCCTTCTGACAACATGAAAAAGTAGGTGAGACAAAGTCTGGCCATTCTCAACTCCAAGGAGCATTCTGGCTGAGCTTCCTCCAGGACAGACCTGTTCTTTTAGCAGTCCTTGATATTTTCAGCATTCTTCACCAATACCACAGCTCAAAAGCATCAACTCTTCTTCAGCCCTCCTTATTCATTGTCAAGCTCTCACATGCATATGAGGAGATTGAAAGTAGCAGGGCTGTGTCAGGCACACCTTAGTCCTCAAGGAGACATCTTTGCTCTTCAGCACTTGAAAGAGGCCCTTCGCAGCTGATTTTCCCAGTGCTATACATCATCTGATGTCCTGACTGCTGCTGCCATTGGCAATTGTAGAAACAATGTGAAATCTTTGACAATTTCAAGCTTTTCTCCATTTATTGTAATGCTCCTTATAGGTCCAGTTGTGAGGATTTTTCTTTATATTGAGATGTAATCCATACTGCACATTATATTCTTCAACCTTCATAAGTAAGCACCTCAAGTCATCCTCACTTTCAGCAAGCAAAGTGGTGTTGTCAGCATATCACAAGTTGTTAATGATTCTTCCTCCATTCCTGATGCCATGTTCTTCTGCATATAGTCCAATGTCTTGGATTATTTGCTCAGCATACAGTTTGAATAAGTGTGGTGAAAGGATACATCCTTGATGCACTCCCTTCTTGATTTGAAACTATGCAGAGTTCTCTTTTTCTGTTTGAATTACAGCCTCCTGGTCTATGTACAGGTTCCTTATGGGTACAATTAGGTGTTCTGGAATTCCCATTCTTCTCAATGTTATCCACAATTTGTTGTGATACACACAATCAAGTGCTTTTGCGTATTCTATAAAATGCAAATAAACATCTTTCTGGTGTTCTTTGCTTTGAGCCAAGATCCATCTGACATCAGCAATGATATCCCTCATTCCACATCCTCTTCTCAATCCAGCTTGCATTTCTGGAAGTTCTCTGTCAATATACTGCTGCAAACATTTTTTAATTATCTTCAGTAAGATTTTATTTGCAAGAGATATTAATGATACAATCTGTGGAATCACCTTTCTTTGGAATGAGTACAAATATGGATCTCTTCCTGTCAGTTGGCCAGGTAGCTATCTTCCAAATCTCTTGGCATAACTGAGTGAGTGCCTCCAGCAGGGCATCCATTTGTGGAAACATCTCAAGGAGTATTCTGTCAATTCCTGGAGCCTTGTTATTAGCCAATTCTTTCATTGCAGCTTTGACTTCTTCCTTCAATACCATTGGTTCTTGATCATATGCTACCTCCTAAAATGGATGAAGATTGTACTGTTCCTTTTGGTACAGTGACTTTGCACATTCCTTCCATCTTCTTTTGATGCTTCCTGTGTCATTCAATATTTTGCCCATAGAATCTTTCAATATTGCCACTAGAGGCTTAAATTTTTCCTTAGTTCTTTCAGCTTGAGAAATGCCAAGCGTATTCTTCTCTTTTGGTTTTCTAACTCCAGGTCTTTGCACATTTCTTAATACCAATTGGCTTTGTCTTCTTGAGCTGCTCTTTGAAATCTTCTGTTCAGTTCTTTTATCTTGATATTTCCTCCATTTCCTTTAGCTACTCTCTACTCAAGGGCAAGTTTCACAGTCTCTTCTGACATCCATTTTTGTCTTTTCTTTCTTTCTTGTCTTTTTAATGACCTCTTGCTTTCTTCATGGATGATGCTCTTGATGTCATCCCATAACCCTTCTGGTTTCAGTCATTGGTGTTCAGTGCATCAAATCTATTCTTTAGATCGTCTCTAAATTCAGGAGGAATATATTCAAGGTCATATTTTGGCTCTCATGGACTTGTTTTAATTGTCTTCAACTTCAAGTTGAACTTGCATATGAGCAGTTGATGGTCTGTTCCACAATCAGCTCCTAGCCTGGTTTTGTCTGAAGATATTGAGCTTTTCCACCGCCTCTTGCCACAGATGTAGTCAATCTGATTCCTGTGTGTTCCATCTGGTGAAGTCCACGTGTATAGGTGCCATTTGTGTTGTTGAAAAAAGGTGTTTGGAACTAATAAGTCATTGGTCTTGCAAAATTCTATCATGTGATTTCCAGGATTATTTCTGTCACCAAGGCCAAATTTTCCAGCAACTGTTGATTCTTCTTTGTTTCCAACTTTTGCAGTCCAATCACCAGTGATAAGCAGTACATCTTGATTGCATGTTCAGTCAATTTCAGACTCCAGAAGTAGATA
The DNA here is from genome assembly GCF_000298275.1 of Orycteropus afer afer. Classification (NCBI taxonomy): domain Eukaryota; kingdom Metazoa; phylum Chordata; class Mammalia; order Tubulidentata; family Orycteropodidae; genus Orycteropus; species Orycteropus afer. The sequence continues at coordinate 2,879,349 of NW_006921733.1, forward strand.
AAAATCTTCAATTTCCTCATGTTTGGCTTTGGTGGTTGGTGCATAAATTTGAATAATAGTGTATTAATGGGTCTTCCTTGTAGACGTTTGGATATGATCCTATCACTGACAGCATTGTACTTCAGAACAGATCTTGAAACATCCTTTGTGATGATGAATGCCACACCATTTCTCTTCAAACTGTCATTCCCGACATAATAGACCACGTAGTTGCCTGATTCACAATAGGCAAAACCAGTCCATTTCAGCTCAGTTATGCCGAGGATATCAAACTTTATGCATTCCATTTAATTTTTCACAACTTCCAATCTTCCTAGATTCTTACTTTGTACATTCCCTGTTCTGATTATTAATGGGTATTTTCAACTGTTTCTCCTCAATTTGAGTCATACTACATCAGCACATGGAGGTCCTGAAAGACTTACTTTATCCATATCATTAAGGCATCTGTTTCCCAGTCCTATATTGTGTGCCTTTCGACCCAAGGGGCTAGTCTTCCTGCATTGCATTGGACAATGTTTCCAAGCTATTCATAAAGTTGCCCAGTAATATATCAGACAATGCTTCTCTGCTATTCATAAAGTTTTCCTTGGCCAATTTTTGAGAAGTGGATGGCCTCCTCCTTTTTCCTAGTCTATCTTAGTCTCTAAGCTCTGTTGAAACCTGTGTACCATGTACAACTCTGCTGGTGTTTGAAACACCAGTGGCACAGCCTCAAGCCTCACAGCAATGTACAAGCCTCATAGGATGACAAACTGACAGACAAATTTGTCTCCCTTAGCTGTTGGAAACCTGTGCATCCTCCCCTTACCTAATTCCTACCTAGAACCTACCACTCTGTAGTCCCTCGCCACTCCCTCCTTTTCCTGGCTCTAGGAGGCTTGTGGCCTAGCCTTGCCTCCTGCACCTTTTTATCTGGATATCCTGCTACTCCTGAGGTCCCCAGATGGAATATGCAGGAAGCAAATTGACTAAACCTGTGGAAGGAGACAACTGAGAAACTCAATATTATCAGTCAAAACAAGGCTAAGAGCTGACTAGGGAACAGACTACTATGCTCCTAAAACAGCTTAAGTTGACATTTAAGAAAATTAAAGCAAGTCCATGAGAGCCAAAACACGACTGTTATTATATTCCACCTGAGTTTAGAGACCATCTGAAGAATAGATTTGAAGCACTGAACACCAATGATTGAAGACCAAACAAGTTTTGGAATGACATCAAGAACATCAGGCTTGAAGAAAGCAAAAGGTCATTAAAAAGACAGGGAAGGGGGGAAAAAAAAGAACAAAATTAATGTCAGAAGAGACATCTCTCTATACATACACACACACACACAAACATATATATACATATACACATACATATGTTGTTGTTTTGTGCCATCAAGTCAGACCCGACTCATAGCATCCCATCCTTGGGTTTCTGAGGTGGTCTCACTACAGAACCTTCCTTCCAAGGATTGGCTGGTGGGTTTGAATCGCCACCCTTCCGGTTAGCAGTCAAATGCTTTAGGCACCAGGCTACCAGAGCTCACTCTCTCTATCAATCTATATATATCATATATCTATACACACACATGCGTGCACACACACATATAAATATATAAATATAAATAAATAAATACACACACACACACACACATCTTGTGGTGTAGTGGGCAAAACATTTGGCTGCTAACCAGGACTTGAGTTGCCCAAACCCACTAGATGCTCCACAGTAGGAAGATGAGGCAAGCAACTTCCATAAAGAATTACCACCTTGGAAACCCAATGGATCCAATGGATGTCATTATGAGTGGGAGGTGACTCAATGGCAGTTTTTTTTTTTTTTTTCCTTGGAAGGGGTCCCATATGACTTCTGTTTTTATTTTTCTAGGTCTTGATATAATTTCTCACTTTATACATTAATGCCTTTACTATTTCTTTCTGGTAGCATAGTGCCTAAGGCACTTGACTGCTAACCAGAGAGTGGATGGTTCAAACCCACCAGCCACTCCTCGGAAGGAAGGTTGGGCAATCTACTCCCATAGTGATACTGCCTCAGAAACCCAAGGAGGGGTAGCTATGAGTCAGGGCCAACTCAAGGGCATATAACAACAACAACATTTCTTTCTTGAATAAATGGTTTACATATTTCATTTTCTTAAATACATTTTTTTCTTTTTTAGGATTTTTATTATAGCAGTGTCCCTACCCCTCCTCTTCCGCCACTGGTAGTAGGAGCTTTGGTAGCATAGTGCCTAAGGCACTTGACTGCTAACCAGAGGGCTGGTGGTTCAAACCCACCAGCCACTCTTCAGAAGGAAGGTTGGGCAATCTACATCTGTAATGATACTGCTTCAGAAACCCAAGGAGGGGTCGCTATGAGTCAGGCTGACTCCACAGCACATAACAACAACAACACTTCTGTAGTGATATCACCTCAGAAACCCAAGGAGGGGTCAGTATAAGTAGCATCTACCTCCATGGGAATGAGATTTTTTTAATTTTTTTTTTTTTTTTTTAATTTGCCCCTATTTTTTTCTTGATGAACTTTATAGTTTTAGGTTTCACATTTAAGTCTTTGATCCGTCTGGAGTTATTTTTTGTGTATGGTGTGGGGTGTGAATCCTGTTTCATTTTTCAGCAATGGATATCCAGTTTTGCCAGTATCATTTGTTAAAGTGAAACTTTCTTCCTCACTTAGATTTCAGCCCTTTGTCAAAAATCAGCTGACCATAGGTCAATGGATCTATTTCTGGGTTCTGAGTGGCATTCCACTGGCCTGTGTGTCTGTCGTTGTACCAATACCAGGCTCTTCTGACTACTGTACCGTAGGTTTTGAGATTCAGGAGACCTCCTACTTTTTTCTTCTTTTTCAATAGTACTTTGCTTATTCAAGGTCTCTTTCCTTTCCATATAAAATTAATAATTGTTTTTTCAATATCCTTAAAGAATGGTGATGGGATCTGGATTGGGATTGCACTGAATGTATAGATTGCTTTGGATAGTACTGACATTTTCACAATGTTCAATCTTCCTATTCAAGAGCATGATATGTTCTTCCATTTATTTAGATCACTTTTAATTTCTTGGAAGAGTGTTTTGTAGTTTTTTATTGTACAGGTCTTTTGTGTCCCTAGTGAGATTTACTACCAATCTTTTTATTATTTTGGTAGCTATTATAAATGGTATTGATTTCCTATTTTATTTTCAGCAATCTCTTTGCTAGTGTAGAGGAATCCAACTGATTTTTGGATGTTGATCTTGTGTTCTGCCACTATGCTAAATCTCTCAATT
>NW_006921733.1:2884270-2885518 GCF_000298275.1 Orycteropus afer afer
TCCAGTGTGGCATCTCTTTGTTGAAATATCTCAATGGGTATTCTGTCAATTCCTGGAGCCTTGTTCTTTGCCAATTCCTTCATTGCAGCTTTGACTTCCTCCTTCAATACCATTGGTTTTTGATATTTGAGACCTCCTAAAATGGATGAAAATTTACCAGTTCTTTTTAGTACAATGACTCTGTGTATTTCTTCCATCTTCTTTTGATACTTCCTGCATCATTCAATATTTTGCTCATAGAATCTTTCAATATTGGAAAATGAGGCTTAATTTTTTTCCTCAATTCTTTCAGCTTGAGAAATGCCAAATGTGTTCTTCCCTTTTGGTTTTCTAACTCCAAGTCTTTGCACATTTCATTACAGTAATTGGCTTTGTCTACTTGAGATTCTCTTTGAAATCTTCAGTTCAGCTCTTTTATCTTGTCACTTCTTCCATTTGCTTTAGCTACTCTCCACTCAAGGGTAAGTTTCAGAGTCTCTTCTGTCATCCATTTTGGTCTTCTCTTCTTTTCTCCTTTTTAGTGACCTCTTGCTTTATTCATGGATGATGTTCTTGATGTCTTCCCACAATTCTTCTGGTTTTCAGTCATTGGTGTTCAAAGCATCAAATCTATTCTTTAGATCATTTCTAAATTCAGGAGGGATATATTCAATATCATATTTTGGCTCCCATAGACTTGTTTTAATTGTGTTCAACTTCAAGTTTAATTTGCATATGAGCAGTTGATGGTCTGTTCCACAATCAGCTCCTGGCTTAGTTTTGGCTGAAGATATTGAGCTTTTCCATTGCCTCTTGCCACAGATGTAGTCAATCTGATTCATGTGTGTTCCATCTGGTGAAGTCCATGTGTACAGCCACCGTTTGTGTTGTTGAAAAAAAGGTATTTGCAATGAATAAGTCATTGGTTTTGTAAAATTCTACCATGGGAGTTCCAGTATTACTTCTGTCACCAAGGCCAAATTTTCCAACAACTGGTGATTCTTCTTTCTTTCCAACTTTTGCATTCCAGTCACCAGTGATAATTAACACATTCAGGAACAAAAATGTAAAAAAGACTTACCTGTGTAAGCCGGGGCATTATCTGTTTTTAACTGCTTAGGAGTTGCACAAGAAGCAAAACAATGTAGTAAATGATGGATAACACGTTTTACCACCTCGCCTGTCAAGGCTGAAACCATAGTGAACTCAGAATATGTGTCTTCTATAACATGTACGGGAGCTCTGGTAGCATAGTGGCTAAGACACTTG
>NW_006921733.1:2886073-2886805 GCF_000298275.1 Orycteropus afer afer
ATCTTGCCAGTTTCAATACGAGTAAGTAAATGAACCCCATACCAGCTATCACTCACAATATAAGTGGTTGGCATGAGACATCTTGAAAAACAAGTAAAACAGCGTAAGCCTCTTGCTTTTTGTGCTGAAGTATAATGAATGTTTTGGACTCTGTCTTTGATAGCAGAGTGATATCCTGCTTTCCCTTTACTAGTGCCATCAGTGAAAACTGTTAAAGCATTAGGAATAGGATGATTAAGACATTTTTCAGGAGAAACACATTTATGTGATTCCACTGCAGGTAGTAGCTTCTGAGATGGTTTATGATTGTCTAATAGACCCATAAATGTAGCAGTGACAATTTGCCACTCTACATCATTGTGAATAAAGTTTTGTAATTGTTGTCTAGTGTATGGTTGATGTATTATACTTAAATCTATTCCTGTTAATTGTTTAAGTTTATGTAATAATTTTTTAATACAAATAGCTACCATAGTAGGGTATGTGCTGATGGAATTAGAAAATTGATAAGGAAGATGAATCCATTCTATAACACCCTGAGTTTGATATAAAGCTTCAGTAGGGCTCTCCAGTGTGGCTAAAATAATTCCTTGTACTGGGGCTGCAGTGTCAATTCGAGTTAATTGAGCTTCTAGAATCCATTGCTCTACTAGGACCAATTCTTGCTTTGCTTCCTTAGTTAAATGTCTAGGTGAAGTTAGAACTGGATCTCCCTTTAAGGTATCAAAAAGA
>NW_006921733.1:2887585-2897646 GCF_000298275.1 Orycteropus afer afer
TTTTTTTTTTTTTTTTTGGTGTGTGTGTGTGTGTGTGCATTCTTCTTCACTTCCGATTCTGGGAGACCATTAGCTGCATCCAAGATGGCTGGTTGAAAGCTTTTAAGACCCCAGTCACTACTCACCAACGTAGGATGTAGAGCAACACTTTTATGTATTTTGTTGTGCCAATTGAGTCTGCTGTACCCCAACACTATGTTCCTGAGGTAGTAGCTCTATTGGATCTCTCTCTCATGGTGTTGGAATGTCTGTGAGGGATTACTCTGTGTCTGTCTTCTATTGTTTCTGTAAGGACTGCAGGTATTTTGTATCACTGCGTCTGTACAAGATTAGCCTCAGCTGAGTCTATCCTTGGTCTAGAGGATACCTCTATTCTCTGATCCCTATCTTATCATCTCAGGTGTTTATGTGTTTATCTGTATAGTCTAGTGTTTGGTGTTAATGGCAATGTGGTAGTGTGGACACACTGGTTGGTTTTAACATCAGTTGTCTATCTCTTATGAGCACAGTTCTGTGTCCTCTTATTTTTCAATGTTACCCTGGTGGTCATATATCCTTCCCATATATCCCTCCCCCTACCCAAGTCAGTGTGTAAGCCTCAACTAGCCCTAAATTAATCCTTCCCTTCCCCTCCCCATCCTGGTAACCTACTAGGGAGCTCCCTTTCCCAAGCAAACCCTTTTTGTCTTTTTACAGTAATGGGCTCATACAGTACTTGTCCCTCTGAGATTGACTTATTTCACTCAGCATAATGTCCTCCAGGTTCATCCATGTTGCGAGATGATTTGCATATCCCTCATTGTTCTTTAATGTGGCATAGTAGTCCATTGTGTGGTATACCATAATTTGGTTATCCACTCATCCATTGATGGGCATTTAGACTGTTTCTGTCTCTTTGCTATGGTGAATTATGCTGAAATGGACACATGTGTACATATGTCTGTTCATGAACTATCTCTCACCTCTTTAGGATATATTCCTTGTAATGGAATTGCTGGGTCAAATGATATTTCTATTTTCAGTTTTTTAAGGAAATGCCATACCATTTGCCACAATGGTTGTACCATTTTACAATCTGTTTAAGTCTTTTGCCCATTTGTGAATTGGGTTATTCGTCTTTTTGGTGTTGAGGTGTTAAAATTTTCTGTAGATTTTGGAGATAAGTCCTTTGTCAGATATGTCATAGGTAAATATTTTTTTCCCAATCTGTAGGTTTTCTTTTTACCCTTTTGATGAAATATTTCAATATGCACAAGAATTTAATTTTTAAAAGGTCCCAGCCATCTAGCTTCTCTTCTATCTCCTGCACATTCTGGATTATGCTTGACAGGCTATTTATGCTGTAAATTAGGGCTCCTAGATTTGCCCCTATTTTATCTTTGATGAATTTTATAGTTTTGGGTTTTATATTTAAGTCTTTGATCCAGCTTGAGTTTGTTTTTGTGTATAGGGTGAGGTACGGGTCTTGTTTCATTTTTCTACAGGTGTATATCCAGTTTTGCTAGCACCATTTGTTAAAGAGGCTATCCCTTCCCCATTTAATGGGTTTGGGGCCTTTGTCAAAGATCAGTTGTCCATAGATGGATGGGTCTATGTCTGAGCTTTCAATTCTGTTCCATTGGTCTATCTGCCTATCTTTGTACCAATACCATGCTGTTTTGACTACTGTGGCTATATAGTAGTTTTAACATCTGGGACAAAGAATACCAGAAAGATGTTTACTTGTGTTTTATTGAGTATGCAAATACATTTGATTGTGTGGATCATGACAAATTATGGATAACATTGAGAAGAATGGGAATTCCTGGACACTTGATTGTACTTATGAGGAACCTGTACCTTGACCAGGAGGCTGCCATTTGAACAGAACAAGGGGACACTACATGGTTTAAAATCAGGATGGGAGTGCATCAGGTTTGTATCCTTTCCCCATACTTATTCAATCTATATGCTAAGCAAATAATCCAAGAAGCTGGACTATATGAAGAAAATATAGCATCAGGATTGGAGGAAGAATCATTAACAACCTGAGATATGCAGACATACAACTTTGCTTGCTGAAAGTGATGATGACTTGAGGCACTTACTGATGAAGGTTGACGAATACAGTCTGCAGTATGGATTGTGTCTCAATATAAAGAAAACAAATATCCTCACAACTGGACCAATGAGCAGCATCACAATAAATGGAGAGAAGATTGAGGTTTTCAAAGAGTTCACATTGCTTGGTTCTACAATAGATGCCAATGGAAGCAGCAGTCAGGACATTAGACGACATGTAGTATTAGGAAAGTCAACCGTGAAGGAATTGTTTCAAGTGCTGAGGAGCAAAGATGTCTCCTTGAGGACTAAGGTGTGCCTGACTCAAGGCATGATATTTCCAATTGTCTCATATGCATGTGAGAGCTGGACAATGAATAAAGAAGACCAAAAAAAAATTGATGTTTTTGAGTTGTGCTGCTGGTGAAGAATATTGAAAGTACCATGGACTGCTAAAAGAAGTAACAGATCTGTCCTGGAGGAAGTGCACCCAAAATGCTCCTTGGAAGAGAGAATGGCCAGACTTCGTCTCACCTATTTTGGTCATGTTGTCAGAAGGGACCATTCCCTGGAGAAGGATGTCATGTTTGGTAGGGTGGAGGGTCAACAAAAGAGAGGGAGGCCTTCAACGAGGTGGATTGACACAGTGGCTGCAATGATGGGCTCAAGTATAGCAAGGATCGGGCACTGTTTTGTTCTGCTCTGCATGGGGTCACTATGGGTCAGAAAAGACTGGACAGCACCTAACAGCAACAACAAGATCTGGGAGTATGAGACCTCCCACTTCGTTTTTCTTCTTGAGAAGTGCTCTGCTTATTCTAGGTCTCTTTCCTTTCCATATGAAATTAGTAATTAGTTTTCCCATATCCTTAAAAATTTTGTTGAAATCTGGATCAGGATTGCATTAAATGTATAGATTGCTTTAGGTAGTATTGACATTTTCACAATGGTTGGTCTACCTATCCATGAACTAGACAAGTTCTTCCATTTATGTAGTACCCTTGTCTCTTGTAGCAGTGTTTTATAGTTTTCTCTGTACAGGACTTTTGTGTCTCTGGTGAGGTTTATTCCTAGATATTTTATCTTTTTCATAGCTATAATGAATGGTATGGGTTCCCTTATTTCTTTATCAGAAGACTCCTTGCTGGTGTAGAGAAATCCAACTGATATTTGTACATTGATCTTGTATCTTGCCACTTTGCTGAACCTCTCTATTAGTTCCAGTAGTCTTTTTATTGAGTCCCTTGGGTTTTCTATGCATAGGATCATATCATATACAAATAGAGAGAGTTTTAATTCCTCTTTGCCAATATGTATGCCTTTTATTCTGTTTCTTGCCTTATTGCCCTGGCCAGGACTTCCAATAAAATGTTAAATAGAAGTGGTGATAGAGGGCATCCCTGTCTGGTTCCCGTTCATAATGGGGAATGCCTTGAGTCTTTCTCCATTAATAACGATGTTGGCTGTTGGCTTTGCATGTATGCCCTTTATTATGTTGAGGAATTTCCCTTCTATACCCATTTTGCTTAAAGTGTTAAACAGGAATGGATGTTGGATTTTATTAAATGCTTTTTCTGCATCAATTGATATAATCATATGGTCTTTTTCCTTTGTTTTGTTTATGTGGAGGATTACATTGATTGATTTTCTGATGTTGAACCATGCTTGCAAAACTGATATGAATCCCACTTGGTCCTCATGTATTAATTTTTTGATATGTTGTTGGATTCTCTTGACCAGATGGATAATTTAGCTGGATATAGGATTCTTGGTGTGAAGTTTTTTTTCTTTCAGAGTTTTATATATGCCGTCCCATAGCCTTCTTGCCTTCATGGTTTCTGCTGAGTAATCACAGCTCAGCCTAACTGTTTGATTATTATAAGTAATATTTCTTTTTTCCCAGGAAGCTCTCAAAATTTTTTCTTTGTCCTTGGTTTTGGAAAGTTTGATTATAATATATCTCGGTGTCTTTCTTTTGGGGTGTATCTTGTGTGGGGTTCTATGAGTTTCTTGGACAGATATATTTTCTTCTTTCATGATATGGGGAATGTTTTCTGACAGCAGGTCTTTCACAATTTTCTCAGTGGTCTTTTTCACCTCTTCTTGTTCTGGAATTCCAATGAGTCTTATATTGTTTCGTCTCATGTCATCACATAAAATTCTTAGGCTCTCTTCATTTCTCTTATATCTTTGTTCTGATTTTTCTTCATACAGGCTAGTGTGCAGGGATTTTTCTTCTAGTTGGATTATGCATTCTTCAGCCAGTTCTAGTCTGCTCTTTTGAGATTCTACTGTGTTGTGTAGTTCTTTCATTTTGGTGTTCATGGTTTGCATTTCAATAGACATTTTCTGCATTTCTAACTGCTGTTTTTGTATGAGTTCTGATTGTACATTAATCTTAATATTCTTTTCCTCAATGATTTTCCTGAGTTCCTCCAGGTAACTGTCTGTGTTCTCCTTGTTTCTGTTTAGGGTTTCCTTAGGCTTTTGTTTAGTTCTATAAACATATCTTCTAAATTCCTTCTCAGATAATTCTATTGCCTCCTCTTCCTCCACTTATAATGAGACCTTTGTTTGTGGTTTTGCTTCTAATTCTTTGTCATGTTTTTTTGTTTGATTTGAAGTTGCTTGTTGTTTACTAGACATTTTGCGGTTGCCTTTAACTGCTGATTACATGTTGATTTGTTTTGTCTTGGTTTTATGGTTTACTATTTTGAAAAGTTAAAGCTGGTGTATTTTATTTTATTTTATTATTGATTCAGGTATGCTTGGGTGCTCTGCATTTTTCTTTGTGATGGTGGAATCACTGTGCTTGAATGTGGATATGGGTTTCTTTTTGTTGTAAAGATGGTTTAGAGTTTGAAGTGGGAGGTTTTATGTTGGCTGAATATGGTTTCTTCTATTGAATGAGTGAAGTTATTGGCAGAGAAGGTGGGAGCAGAAGAAGGAAAGCTTGGTATTGCTAGGATCAGTTTCTAGGGCTTTAAGCGGGCTGCTGCTGATGACATAGTACTGTTATTTACAATCCCGCGGCTAAATTTCAGGAAAGATTCCTGTTGTTAAGGAGTTGCCACTTTCTGTTAGGCTCAGGCACACTCAGGGACCCTGCTTCTGAGACCCCTTGGGGCTAAAAAGCTGATCCAAGGCAAATTCCACACTCAGCAGCAAATTCCTCTCTCTCTCCACCCCGTCTGCCCACCTTGCCGGTGCAATCCTCCCAGATTGTGAATAGCTCAGGGGTTTGTCTGTGATACTGCCCACTTGTGTTGCCAAAGATGCATGTGATTTCAGCTGTGCTGGAGTCAGGAGAGCACCTGCTAGTAATCTATGGACCCGATATGAATGATAAAGACAAGCACAGACCTCTCAATGTCTCCCACGCTGACCAAAGCCCACTCAGTGATCTGCTGAGGGGGGAGCAAGCTCACCCTCCTGGAGCACCAGTGAGCTCTCTGTTTGGGTTTCAGTTGTGCTGTGTGCACCTGTTTGTATCTAGCCAACCCAAGTTACTGATAAAATCAGGTGCTGAAGGTAGATCCCTGGGGTGATTGCTGGGATGATGGTGTGGTCACTAGTATGCTGATATAGGGTGTCTTCTTCCTTGGCTCATGGAGTTCTCAGGTGGCCCCCCTCACCCGCCAGTCAGTGACTGCCCCAGGGAAGTTTCCAATGGCCTCTCTCAGTTGCCTGTCCATCCTCTGCCTGGTAGATCTTACCCAAATAATCTCCCTGTGTCTTTCTTCTAATTCTGCTCTTCGGTGTTTGGTACACTCTGGTTCAGTGAGCTGTTCAGAGCATCAAAATCTCTAATTCAAATTGCTGTACCTAGTTTTTCAAGCACTAAGATGCTAGAGGGAAATAGTGTGGTGATTACTGATGATACTCCACTTTGAATACCCTCACTCAGAGACTATTTTTAAACCATGATAAAAAAAAAAAGCTGTTAGCTTAAATGTAAGAATATCTGATTTAATACATCTTATTAGATTCACTGCAAAAAAATATCATCCATATAATGGAAAATAATGGCTTGTGACCAGACATGTCACATCTGCTCTACTGCATGCACTACAAAGTTCTGGCACATTATAGGACTATTTTTCATGCCATGGGGTAAGACTTTCCAATGATATTGTTTTGCAGGGGAATGAACATTGCTTTCTGGGATAGAGAAAGCAAATCTAATCTTATCTTGTGGTTGCAATAGAATATTAAAAAAGCAGTTTTCTAAATCTAAAATTATTAAATGCCAATCAAGATTTATCATTGTTGGAGAAGGAGGGCTGGGTTGTAAAGTTCCCTTAGTCTGCATGCTAAGATTAATTAACCTGTAAATCTCGTAATGTTCTCCATTTACCAAACTTTTTCTTAATAACAAACACTGGACTATTCCATGGACTATTAGAATGTTCAATGTGTCCAGCATCCAACTGTTGCTGAACAAGTTCATGTAATGCTGTAAGTTTCTCCCTGGATAGGGGCAACTGCTCCACCCAAATAGCCTCATCTGAAAAGCAAGTAATAGGCTCAGCCATGGGTGGGGGAGACATTGCAGTAGCCCCCACTATAAAGGGTGATAGCCTAATCTCTTCCCTCCCTCATTTCTTATTGGTGAAATTGGATGGACCTCCCTCTGTTGAGTGGCCCTCAGGCCTTTATATGGGTTAAATCCTTGTGAAACCATCATGTCAATAACCTGGGCAGTTGGACTAAATAACAACACTCCCATGTGACTTAATATATTCCTTCCCCATTAATTGATAGGAATTTTTTTTCTAAAATATATGGTTGAAAAATGCCTGATTTTCCTTCACTGTCTTTCCACTGCAGCATTGCACTGCTTCTAGCAGGGGTAGAAACTTCTCTTTAATCCATTAGTTGAGTATCTGCCACCTCTTGTGGCCATTTTTGGGGCCAGTCCCGTCTTGCAACTACTGAAGCATCAACTCCTGTGTAAAGGAGTCCTATAAATAATTTGCCATTTATATAAATGTTTAGTTGAAATCTATCTTTAGTAACTTGTTGAATCCAATTAACCTGAATGTAATCAACATCTGTACTTCCAAATCCATTTTCAACTCTTTGTCTAAATATATTTCAGTTCTAACAGTTGGCAATAAAATGAGTTGAGCTAATTTAGCCCTTTCAGAAAAGCTAACAATTTTTTGCACCCATGCTATTACTTTAATTTCCCCCTTATAATCTTCATCAATAACCCCTGGTACTATTATAAGTCCTTTCAGTGTATTTCCACTACAACCCATTATAATTCCCACTGTCCCTTTAGGGAGTGGTCCAAAAATTCCTGTTTCAATTATTTGAGTACCCATTTCTGGAGTTAATACAACTCAGGTGGTGGCACAAAGGTCCAATCCTGTGCTTCACTGTGTTGCGTGGCAAAGGGACTCAATGGAGGGTATGATTATTGGTGGGGTAAAAGAGAGAGCTGCCTCTATTGTTTGTTGGGGCTGGGGTAAGCCCCTCTAAAAGTATTCTAAAGAGTTTTTTAAAAGTTTTTTGCCATCAATATGAGTTTTTGATCTACATTCTAAAGACCAATGTTTTCCCCTTTTGCATTTTGGACATATATTTGGAGGTCAAGAAACCATGGCAGAGTTATTAGAAGGGTTTCTCTTTTCTAATTTCTTTGGGCATTGTTTAGCAAATGTCCCATTTTGCCACAAGTATAACATACCCCAGATATTTTTAAATTAGTTAAAGCAGTAGCGAATGTGTTTGCTCAATGAGTTTGAGTGCCTACATCCTGACACTTTTGGATCATGTCAGTTATAGTCATTGTGTGTTTTGATCCAACCATAGCCTGTTTGCAATCTTTGTTAGCATTGTCAAAAGCCAACTGTTTAATTAAGATATTAGTGTCTGAATTTTCACTAACACTTCAAGACACTGCTACACTTACACTATCCACAAATTGTTCAAAGGGTTCCGTAGGCCCTTGTACAATTTTAGTAAAACTAGAATTATCATTTCCTTTTGCTGGTAACTTAGACCATTCCTGAGAGGCTGTGGCTGATATCTGCTGATACGCTTGTAAGGGATAGGTTAATTAAGACCTCTAAAAACTGTCCAGTACCAGAATGCATTTCAAAACTAATAGGAACATTATGTTGCAGATTTCTCGTCCTTTGTTCTGTACAAAAATCATGAAAACACATTTTCCACATCAAATAATCTCCTCCTTCTATTGCAGTTTTAGCCAGTATATACCAATCATAAGGACACAAGTTTTTTTGAGTAATAGTTTCTATTAAATTTTTACAAATCATGCCTTGCCCTATAGGTGATAGCAACTTGTTTCAAATCTTTAAGAGTTTTTATTATTATTATTATTATTATTATTATGTGATTTGGGTGGAAATTTACAGAGAATTTCACTTTCCATACACCAGTTCACATAAACTTTATCTCATGACATTAACCACAATTCACCACAGTGCAACAGCTCCCCTCTAACTTCATTCCATCACCTCTTCCCTGTGTCCATCCCTCCATGCACTGCTGGCCCCTGGGCTGTCTCCCTGTGCATAAACAGCCCTTCTTTCTCCCATGATTGTTCTATCCAAGGAGTGTATTTACCTCAGGTAAATGTTCAACTCCTATGCCTGTCTTTTGCTTGGCTAGAAGCCACAGGTGTGGGTTCAATTCTAGACCTAAAGGGCAACTAGAGGCCATAGTCTCAGTGGTTCCACCAGGCACTGTCAGACCAGCAAACCTGGTCCCCCTTTTAATTTTTTCCAAATGCTTTTGAGTTTTGTTCCACATTGTTCTCCCTCTCTATCCAGGCTCTCCTACATAGATCCCCCTCTGAGTGGTTGACATTGGTAGCTGGGAACCATCTAGTTCTTCTTCTGGTATCACAGTTGTATAGACTGCAGATCACATGGTTTACAAGTTGCTAGGACTAATTCTTTCCATGAATTTTTGGTTTTCTTCATTCTTCTTTCTCTGGAGGAGGAGAGACCCATCGTTGCATCTAGTTGGCTGCTTGCAGGCTTTTAAGATCCCAGTCATTACTAGCCAAAGTAAGAGGCGGAACAATGTTTTGTGTAGTATGTTATGCCATTTGAGCTTGATATCCCCTGTGACTATAGTCCTGAGCCCACATGTTCAACTACTGGGGCTGTCTAGATAGCTGGCTGTGACTAAGAAGTGACTATAAACTTGCCCCTTGTCAGCTCTACTATACACCTGGGAATTAAAATCATATTTATAGGACCATCGTCTCCCAACCCAATACATAGTCTTGGGTATACTCCCTGCTTCATAGACATACCTAATAGTTCAGCCTGTCCACCCATCTATCCACCCCTATACCCATGTTTGCCTTCACTGACAATGCAGTACTGTATGTGCAAAAGGGTTCATCTTTGTTGTCTATACCTTCCATGTACCTCTCTATGTCTTTCTCCTCCTCAATGCCACCATGTTGATCACTCACATTTGGTACATTGCCCTTCTCTTCACTCAAATCAACACTTATCTCTACCTATCTAACAGTGTACCCTCCCCTTCCCTCTCATCCCTGGTAACCAACAAAGAAAATTTTCTTCCACAGATAAACCTTTCCCTGATTTTTATAATAACGGACTAATAAAATATTTATCCTTATGTGATTGACTTATTTCATTCAGCATAATGTCCTTCAAGTTCATCCGGGTTATGTGGTGTTTTTGCAGATTCTAGGTTATTCTTTAGGGTTGCATAGTATTTCATTGCATGTATGTACCAAAGTTTGGTTATCCATTACTCAGTTGATGGACACCTGGGTTTTTTCCACCTTTTGGCTATTGTAAATAGTGCTGTGATGAATATGGGTGTCCATATGTCTGTTCGTCTCATGGCTCCCACTTCTTTAGGATATATACATCTAGTAATGGAATGTCTGGGTCAAATGCTATTTCCATTTCCAACTCTTTAAGGAGTCACCATACTGCTTTCCATAGAGTTGTACCATTTTACCATCCCACCAGCAGTGTATGAGAGTCCCAATCTCTCCACAT
>NW_006921733.1:2899207-2908806 GCF_000298275.1 Orycteropus afer afer
TGTTGGTTTTGCATAGATGCCCTTTATTATGTTGAGGAATGTCCCTTCTATTCCTATTTTGCTGAGAGTTTTGATCAGGAATGGGTGTTGGGTTTTATCAAATGCCTTTTCTGTATCAATTGATTTCATCATGTGGTTCTTCTCCTTTGTTTTATTAATGTGGTGGGTGACACTGATTATTTTTCTAATGTTGAACCATCCTTGCACACCTCATATGAGCCCCACTTGGTCATAATGAATGATTTTCTTGATATATTGTTGGTTCTATTGACTAGGTTTTTTTTTTGAAGATTTTTACATCTATATTCATGACATATATTGGTCTGTAGCTTTCCTTTTGAGTTATGTCTTTGCCTTGTTTGGGTAACAATGTTATGCTTGCTTCATAAAATGAGTTAGTGTGGAGTCCATCCTTTTCTATGTTTTGGAATAGTTTGTGTAGGAATGGTGTCAGATTTTCTCTGAATATTTGATAGAATTCTCTGGTGAATCCATCTGGGCCAGGGTCTTTTTTCTGATTGATCCCTTTCCAAAGAAGTATTCAGGTATTTGTCTTCAATCTCATTAATTTTGTCTTTCATTGCATCAATTCTACTCCTTTGCCCTTCCAATGTGTTATCTGTTTCTGACAATTTAGTATTAACTTTCTGGATTTATATTTGTAGATTTAGAATCATTTTCTAATTTTTCATTTATTTTGTTATTTTGTTCTTGTATTTTCTTACAAAATTCTTCTTGGGTTTTGTTTGTGTTTTCCTTGGTCTGTCTCTCAATCCTTTGAATATTGCTAAATATCATTCTTTTGAATTCCTTATCAAAGAGTTCCAATGCTGCTTCTTCTGCAGGGATGTGTTGTGGGTCTGTATCCTGCTCCCTTGTTTCTACCATTTTATCTTGCTTCTTTGTGTGGACTGTGATGGTCTGTTGTCTCCAAGACATTGTGTCATTATTGTATGTAGATCTCTGTTATCTGTGAGGAGCAGCCAAGTGTGTGTCATGGTCTTCTTGGCAGTTGTTTATCATTTGTCCATTGGTGAAGAAGGAAGTTGTGGCTCTCAATAACTGAAGCTGCAGGAGGTGTGGATGTATTTGTGTTGTATGGGGATTGTTACTGACTTCCACTCAGTTAGAAAAAAATAACAGTTGAATAACCATCAAAAAAAGTAAAAGCAAACAGACAAAAAAATACACCGTGTTATCACACTTGAACAGTAACTAAAATTAAAAAAAAAAAATTAAAAAAAGGAGGCAGGGGGAAGAAGAAAAAGGAAAGAAAACAAACATACAAAACCCAAGAGAAGTATCTGGGGAAAGGGCAATAAGAGAAAAAAGGTAGAGAAAGAGAATAATGAAGGAAAAAATGGGAAAACCACAAAAAGGAAAACAAGGATTGGGGTTAACCATAAGAAAGAAAAAAGAAAAAAAAAAAAAATGCAACCAGGAACAGGGAAAAGAAAAAACTGAAAACTAGAACCTGGGAGGGAAGAATAAAGAATAATAGTAAAAGGGACAAAAGTAATAATAATAATAGTTGTTGTTGTTGTTATGTGCCATCAAATTGGACCTGACTCATCGCGACCCCTCCTTGGGTTTCTGAGGCAGTATCACTATGGAAGTAGATTGCCCCATCTTCCTTCCAATGAGTGGCTGGTGGGTTTGAACTGCCAGCATTCTAGTTAGCAGTCAAGTGCCTTAGTTACTATGCTAGCAGAGCTCCTGAAAAACATAAAAAAACCAACAAAACAAAACATGGGGGTAGGACAGGGCAGGGCAGGGCACCCAGGCTCTGTCCAACCACACATACTGGGGTGGAGTTCCTGTGGGCCCAGAAAGTGTGTGGGAGTGATGGATGGCCTCACCTCCATTCACCAAGAGGGTGTGGGGTATAAGAGTAACAAGGGGAATGTTGCAACTCTCCAGTCATCCGCGTCTAGAATATCCTTGGGGTTACTGGCAAGTGGTGCCTGTTCTTAAGTCCCTGTAATCTGGGAGAATGCTGTCACTTTAAATATCCAAAATGGTCAAGCCTCTTGTAAACATTCAAAATGGCTGTGCCCTCCATACAGACAAAAGTCCACAGCTCAGCCCGCCTTCCTCTTCTCTGATTCTCTTTTATTCCCCAGCCAACACAAAGCATTCCAAAATTAATAGGAACATTGTGTTGTTGATTTCTCATACTTTGTTCTATACAAAAATCATGAAAATACATTTTCCACATCAAATAATCTCCTTCCTCTAATGCAGTTTTAACCAGCATATATCAATCATAAGGATACAAAACTCCTTGAGCAATAGTTTCTATTAAGGTTTTTACAAACGGTGCTGTTGGCCCATAGGTAGCAGCAGCTTGTTTCAAATCTTTGAGAGTTTTAAAAGAAAATGCTTTATGTCCTCAAATCAGTTGATTAGTCTGCTGATCTTTGTACTCTGTTAAGGGAAAAACATGTTTTAATTCTAATGAAATGTCCTCATCCATGGCCCCCGTCTTTTGCATCATAGCTTGCATAGATGATAAAGGAGTCAGGGTGGATGATAAACAGTTAACTTGTTTCCCTGAAGGAGGGAAAAGGTTAAAAGTGGAGGAGAGCAAGTGCTATCAGGCATGGTTGCAGCTGAAACAGTCTGATTTAAAAATGGATTTTAAAAAGGTTTTGCCTGACTTAAAAATGAATTTAAGGAAGGATATAACTTCTCTTCCTTAACTTTGGAGGGTTCAGTTTGTAACTTCAGTTTAACTATTTCTTCTTGTAATTTTAACTCTCTTAATTTTGAATCTGTATCTACATTTTTCTCCTTCCCTACTTTAGGATCTATGCCCACACTTATTCCCTTGTCTAATTCTAAACACAGTTTTAAGATACTCCAAATAGAAAACACATGTTTGGGAAAATTCTCCGGCCCATGTTCCTTTAAACACTGATTCACTTGTTGACTGATGGTCTCCCAAGCTATTAAATCAATGGTTCCTTCTTGAAGAAACCAGGGACAACAGTGGTGTACAAACTGCAGATATTCCTCTAACTCCTTTTCAGACACTGAAAACTCTCTAGCTTGAATTAATGTTTTAAGAACCGAAATATAATGACCCCTTTCATGAGATTCTGAATTCCTCATGTCAGCCTGGCTTATAAAAGATTTATTTAATTCATCCACATTCACCCTTTTTCTGTTACAGAGTTATGCTTTCCTTCAAGTGGGATGTCCTCTCGAGCACTGCTGCCACTCCACTGCGGGTCCTGTTTGGGCGCCAATTGTTGCATCCAGCCAAACCACACAGGTCACAAAATGAAGCACCAAAAGTATTAATGGTTTTTTAAAAGGAACGGGGGCCAGGCAGACACGCTGCATATTCTGCAAGAGTGAACCCTGATGCCTTTGTTCTACTTGATTTGTGTTTATACATGATTACATCATTGCTCTTGGAATCCATACAATAAGCTTATTCTCTACAATGTTAAAGTTTTACTCCTCTATGTGCTCAAGGACAACAGGTGGTTATTAAAACACTCACAAAAGCTTTTTCAGGAATAAGGAGTGTAAAATGGTAAATGTTTACTAGGACACAGTGACCCAAAGTATGAAACATTCCAATAAGATAAAAACATGGACTACTGGAATAACATCTACTTTTAATACTTTATGTTTTGCCAAGTAAGCATTTAACTGTGAGAGAGGTCTTGCCTTCTCTTGTTGCTGTTGCAGAGCCCTCACCTTCTCCTGTTGCTGTTGGACATGTGCCTTGCACTCATGTCCTTTGATGATTCCTCTCTTGGTATCCAACAGATAATATTCTTGTCTTTCATCATATCAGGGAAATTCTCTTCCAACAAATCTTTGACAATTTTCTCTGTGGTGTTATTTGTCCCTTCCTCTTCTGGAATTCCAATTACATGAAGGTTATTCTTCTTGATGGTGTTCCACATCAATCTTAGGCTTTCTTCATTTTGTTTTGATCTTTTTTCTGATTTAATCCCTTTCCAAAGAAGTATTGAGGGATTTGTCTTCAATCTCACTAATTCTGTCTTCTATTGATTCAATTCTACTCCTTTCCCCATTCGATGTGTTATCTATTTCTGAAAATTTAGTATTAATCTTAAAGATTTCTATCTGTGGATTTTGATTCATTTCTAATTTTTCATTTATTTTGTCATTTTGTTCTTGTATTGTCTTCTGAAATTGTTCTAGGTTTTTGTCTGTGTTTTTATCAATTTTGTCAGTGTTTTCCTTTATCTGTCTCTCAGTTCATGGAAGATAAGTATATATAATTATTTTGACTTCCATATCAGGGAGTTCCAGTGCTATTTGTTCCTCAGGGATGTGGTCTGGGTATGTGTCCTGGTCTCTTTTTTCTACTGCTTTATCTTGCTTCTTTGTGTTGACTGTGATGATCTGTTGTCTCTGAGACATTGTGATATTTTTGTGTTTATATTTAATTGGTCTTTGCAAGTTGGAGTGATTTGCCCAAAATTTTCATTTTCTGTGTTTTGTTTGAATGTATATGAGTAAGCAGAGTACTGTGCTCCTCTATTCACTAGTGGGCAGTACTTATGCACTCAATAGCTATCTCCTTTCCAGTTATCAGCCTCCTTTATGTTCATGCTTTCCTTGGCAACAAAGCCTATTATTAGGCCCCTGAAATCTGAACTAAAACACTGTCACATTAAATATCCAAAATGGCCACCACTTGTAAACATTCAAAATGGCTTTACTCTCTGTACAGCCAATAATTCACAGGTCAGTTTGCTTCCTTCTTAACTGTTTCTGTTTTTAGTCATCAGCCACCAGCAGTTATCCATGCAGCCCTTGGTGAGTAGGGCCAAGTTTTATGTTAATTCTCACATCCTAACATCAGTTGGAAATACTCATACTGTCCATGTCATCAGTATAGCTGACAGTTCACAGATTAATTTGTCTCCTTAGTCATTGTTTTCATTCAGGTTCATTCAACTACTAGTTGGTGTTTAATTCACTCTGGTATTCTTCCTTTCAAAGCTCCATGCTCCAGAATTGTCTTCTGTATCTGTGTCAGTTGCTTTCCCCCCCCCTTTTTTTTTTTTAAGATGGTCTGTGTAGCTTTCTACCTATTACACCATCTTACTGGAATTTTAAATACCATGATTTTGATTCATTAATTGGATCTACTAATTTGTATTCACTAAATAATTTCTACTTTTATCTTTATTTCAATTGTGCTTTTCATTTGTTTATTTTGTTATTCTATTAGTTTTTTTTTTAGTGTGAATTTAATTTGTTTCTATATTTTCATTTTTATTGGTATTGGCATTTAAAATAGGATTTTCTTCTTGTCTACTTTAAATGTACCTAATATATTTTTATGTGCATTTTAACATGATTTGTTTTTAGAAATTTTGTAAAATTTTGCATCTCTCTTTCATCCTCATGTTATTTAATAGAAGATAGTTTAAATTTCCAGGTAGAAGAGATTTTCTTGAATTTTGTTTTTAATTTCTACTTTTCTTATTTGTTATCAGAATTTATGAAATGTCTGTTTTATAAAGCTTACTAATTTTTCTAAAAAAAATAACTAAGATAACTTGATATTTAATCTGATAATTCACAAACCCAAAACCCGTTGTTATCAAGTCAATTCCTGATTCATAATTACCCTGGTGCCACAGTGCCTAAAGCATTTGACTGATAACCAGAAGGCTGGTGGTTCAAACCCACAAGCCACTCCTCTGAAGGAAGGTTGGGCAATCTACTTCTGCAGTGATCACCTCAGAAACCCAAGGAGGGGTCACTATGATTTGGATTTGACTCAATGGCAGTGAGTTTGGTTTATAAAACTAGACAAAACTGTGTTATAGGTTTTCTAAGATCATAACCTTTACAGAAGCAAATTGCTACATCTCTCTTCTGTGGAGTGTGGCTGGTGGGTTCAAACTGACAAGATTTCTATTAGCCTCTGAGTACTTTAACCACTTCTACCTCACAGCTCCTCAATTAAATATTAGCTATCAGAAAACATGGTCCTATTTAATGGCAAATAACAACAACATCAACATTAGAAAATATCAGTAAGTCACCCAATATGTGATTAATTTTGTGATTATTTTATGCGTACAGTATTGGAAACAAGGACATATTCCTAATTATCACTGTGTAGTTGTCAATATATATGCATAAAGTTTATCTTGTGACATTGTTTATTTCTACTATACTTTTATTTCCCTTTTGTCTCCACCTATTTTGTACTAATATTGATATTCTAAAGATTCTAATATTTGTGTATTACATATATCTATTTTCCTTATACTACTTGCAATTTGTATTTTGTATACGTGATCATTATATTTTTGTTCATATCTAGGTATTCTAACTATTGCATCTTCATTTTTAATTGTGGTTTTCTTATGTTTATATTTTATGTCTCAGTTCTACCTTACTGGATATCAGGATTTCATAACCTGTTATCTTATAATTTTCATTTACTTCATATATCTTTGCTAATCCTTTTATTTTTAGCTATTTTTAATGGTTGTGTAGTGTCTAAGGCATTTGACTGCTAACCAGAAGGCTAGTGGTTCAAACCCACTAGCCACTCCTCAGAAGGAAAACTTGGCAGTCTACCTCTATGGAGATACATCCTTAGAAACCCAAGGAGGGGTTGCTGAGTCAAATTCAACTCAATGGCAGAGAGCTTGGTTTAGTTCTTTGTTTTTTGTGGTGTTTTTTTTTCCTTTTTTTTTTTTTGGTATTTTGAATTACTAGGTTTTGGAGGTATCTCTGGTGACATAGTGCATAAGGCATTTGGCTGCTAACCAGAAGGCTGGTGGTTCAACTCCACTGGCCACTCTTCAGAAGGAAGATTGGGCAATATACTTCCAAAGAAACCCCACGTCGGAAATCCAAGGAGGGGTCACTTCAGTCAAATTGACTTGATGGCAGTGAGTATTTTTGTTTGTTTGTTTGTTTGTTTTTTAGGCTTTGGATGTGTCTTTTGTACACAACAGAGATAGACATTGTTTCATGTGTCTATTTGAAAATTTTTTTCTTTCGTAGGCAAGCCAAACCCTATCACTTTTACTGACAAGGCTGATTTTGATGTCAGATTTCAATTCTCTTTCTCTATTCAATGCTTCGGAACAAGGACTGAGTCATCCACTTCTGAAAGAATTGGCCACTGAAAATCTTATGAATAGCAGTAAAACGTTGTCTGATATATTATTGGAAAACGTTCAGAAGATCTATGAAACATTGTCTGATACAATACTGGAAGATGAGATGAGACCCTGTTTGGAAAGCACTCAAAATAAAAGAGAGAAGAGCTACCCTCTCAAAGTAGAGTTGACCTTAATGTCATGGATTGAGCAAAGTTATTTGGGCCTTCATTTGCTGATAGGGCATGCTTCAAAATGGGAAGAAGTAGCTGCAAGCATCCATTAATAATAGGAACAATGAATATACAAAGCATGAATTTAGGAAAATTGCAAGTTGTCAAAAATGAAATGGAAGACATAAAGGTTGATATTCTAGGCATTAATGAGCTAAAATGGACAGTTATTAGTCATTTTCAATCAAATAATTATATGGTCTACTATGCTATGAATGAAAAACGGTGTCACATTCATCATCAAAAAGAATATTTCAAGATCTGACCTGAAGTACAATGCTGTCAGTGATAGTATAATACCCATAAACCTATAAGAAAGACCAGGAGCGGGGGATTCAAAATAGAGTCTTGCCAGTGAGCAGCACATTTTTTTCCCCCTCCTTTGGCATCTAAGAACTTTGAAAACTAGGTACAAAAGTTTGAATTAGGAACTCTGGTGCTCTGAACAGCTAACTGAATCAGAGTGCACCAAACACAGAAGAGCAGAATTAGAGGAAAGGCACAGGGAGATTATTTAGGAAAGAGATACTGCTGGAGGATGGACAGGAACCCGAGAGAACATTGGAAACTTTTCTGGGGCAGTCATTGTTTGCCAGGTCAGGGCGGCCGCCTGAGATCCCCAAGCCAATAACAAAGTCACCTTATAGCAACTTCCTAGCAACCACTACAATATTCCAGTGGGCAGTGGCAGAGATCTGCCTCCAGCATCTGATTTTGTAGGTAATTTGTGTGATCTGTGTACAGACGGACACAGGCACCACTGCTGAGATTCAGGCAGAGATCTCACTGTTGCGCCAGAAAGGCTAGCTCCCTCCTCTCCCAGCTGATCACAGAGTGGGCTTGGGTCAGACTGGGAGACACCATGCTTTTCTTTGCCATGGTTATTGGGACCACAGATCACTAGCAGGTACTTACCCAACTCCACGACAGTGAAAATTGTGCACACCTTTGGCACCACAGGTGGGCAGTATCACAGACAAACTCCAGAGCCAGCCATTAGTGGTCTGGCGGGATTGCGTCAGCACCATGGGCAGATGGGGCAGGGAGAGCAAAGAAAACACAGCTGAGTGCAGTCCTGGGAATTTTGCCTTGGAACTATTCTTTGGTGCTGTGGGGCCGCGGAAGCAGGATCTTTGAGTGTGCCTGAAATTGGTGGAAAGTTGCATCACCCTAACGATAGGAATATTTCCTGAGGTTGAGCCACGGTCTTGCAAATCCATCAATAATAACCTCCTCAAAGACCTAGAAACCAACACTAGCAACACAAAGCTTTCCTTCTTCTGCTCTCAACTTCTCTGCCAATAACTTCATTCATTCAATAGAAGAAACCATATTCAGCCAATTATCATAAAACCACCCACTTAGAACTCTAAACCCTCTTTAAGAAAAACAGAAACACATATCCACACTACACACAGTGATTCCATGATCACCAAGAAAACAGCAGAGTGATGCAACACACTTGAATCAATAATAAAATAAAACACACCATCTTCAACTTTTCAAAATATTAAACCATAAAACAAAGACAAAACAAATCAACAGGTAACCAGCAGCTAGAGACAACCTGAAGAGAAAGCACTCTACCAGATTCCAAGGGCTTAAGAAGAGGTTCTGCTTTCCAGTAACCTCAAGAACTCTCCAGACCTTTACTACATGACTGAAAAAGTCCTAGATTACACCTTCTTTTCCTTTTTCTTTCTCTTGTAGTTAACCCCATTATTTGTTGGTTTTGTTTTGTTTTGTTTTTGCTTCCCCCCCCTTTTCTGTTTGTTAGTTTGTTTTCTTTCTTCATTATTCTCCTTCTCTACCTTTTTTTTTCTTAGTGACTTATCCCCAGATAAAATACATAGGTGTATTTTTTGTCCATGTGCTTTCATTTATATCAATGGTTATTCAGTTATAATTTTTGCCTAACTGAGTGGGAGACAACAACAGTCCCCATAAGATACAAGGACACCCACACCTCCTGCAATTTCACTTACTGAAAAAGGGCCAGAACCTGCTTCTCCACCAATGGGCCAACGATAAAAAAACCACCAAGAAGAGCCTGAATCACCCTTCATAACAATTAACAGAGATCTTAATACAATATCACGATGTCTCTGAGACAACAGACCATCACAGCCCAGACAAAGAAGCAAGATAAAGTGGTAGAAATAAAGGAACAGTTTACAGACCCAGAACACATCACTGGGGAAGAAACAGCATTGGAACTCTCTGATAAGGAATTCAAAAGAATTAT
>NW_006921733.1:2909373-2910631 GCF_000298275.1 Orycteropus afer afer
ACCATGCAATTGAGAAGACAATGGGATGATATATATAAAACCCTGAAAGAGAAAAATTTTCAGCTAAGAAATATATGCCCAGCAAAATTGTCCCTCAAATATGATGTGAAATTAGGAGATTTCCAGATAAGCAGAAACTAAGGGAATTTGTTAAACCAGACCAATCTTACAAGACATGCTAAAGGGAATCCTTTGATCAGAAAACCAAAAATAGCAAATATAAACGGACCATTAATACACAAGATGACATATCCCAGAAACCACAGCTATGGAAATAGCCAAAATAAAATGAGCTTTCAAGACTGTAAAGAGGGAACCAGAGACATCAATTGGCAAGCGAGGACAACTACAAACAAAAAGAGTGAAAAGACTGTGCAGTTACAGAACTTCTAAATGGTGAGGAAGTTAAGAGAGTTGCAAGACAGACAGAATAGACTGTTCTAAACTCAGGGAGAAAAGTATAAATCATAGGATAACCTCAAAGAAAAATGATAAAACTTCATATTACAATAAAAATAAGACAAGCACAAATACCTAGCAAATACTAAAACAACAGCAACAAAGGAAATGATAACAGGATTCATAAACATAATGAGCTAAGCACAGAAAATAATATGGAACAAAGAAATCAGGGACACCATGAAAAAACACATACCAAAATGACAGCAACCAAATCATACTTGTCAATAATTACACTGAAAGTTAATGGATTAAATGAACCATGCAAGACACCGAGAGTTGCAGATTGAATAAGAAAACAAAACCCATCAATATGCTGCCTAAAAGAGAAACAACCTAGAGATAAAGACAAAAATAGACTAAAAACCAAAGGTTGGAAAAAGATAAATCAAGCAAATGACAACAGTAAGACAGCAGGAGAGGCAATATTAATTTCTGACCAAATTGACTTTAAGACAAAAACCACCATACGAGACAAGGAAGGACATTATACAATGATTAAAGGATCAATTGATCATGAAGATATAACCAAAATAAATAGCTATGGATCCAAAGAAAGGGCCCCAAAATACATAAATCAGACTTTAAAAGAGTTGAAAAGCCAAGTAGATGACTCCACAGTCATAGTGGGAGATTTTAATACACCACTAACTTTGTAAGATAGAAGAACTGGAAAGAAACTCAGTAAAGATTCAGAAGAGCTAAATAATACACTCCACCAACTGGATCTTATAGATATCTACAGAGCAGTTCACCCAACAGCAACACAATATACATTCTTCTCCAGTGCACATGGAAC
>NW_006921733.1:2924430-2929064 GCF_000298275.1 Orycteropus afer afer
TGACAAGAACAGATATATGCATGTTCATCACAGCACTATTTACAATAGCCAAAAGATGGAAACAACCTAGGTGTCCATCAACCAAGGAATGGATAACCAAGCTATGGTACATACACACAATGGAATATTATGCAACGCTAAAGAATAATGTAGAATCTGCAAAACACCGCATAACATGGATGAACTTGGAGGACATTATGCTGGTTGAAATAAGTCAATCAGAAAAGGACAAATATTGTGTTAGTCCGTTATTGTAAAAGTTAAGAAAAGGTTTATCTATAGAAGGAAATTTTCTTTGTTGTTTACCAGGGGTGGTACAGGAGGGATGGGAATGCTGTTAGATAGATATAGATAGATATTGATTTGGGTGAAGAGAAGGGCAATGTACCAAATGTGTGTGACCAATATAGCAGCATTGAGGATGAGAAAGACATAGAGAGGTAAGTGGCAGGTAAAGCAACAAATAAGAACCCATTCACACATATAGTCCTGTGTTGTCAATGAAGGCAAACATGTGTATATGGGTGGATAGATGGGTGGACAGGTTGAAATATTAGGTATGTATATGAAATAGAGAGTGTATCCAAGAACATATATAGGGTTGGCAGACAATGGTCCTATAAGGTTATGTGAATGATCAGATTCCTATGTGTATAGTAGAGCTGATAAGGAGCAAGGCTGTGGTCACTGCCTGGTCACAGCCAGCTACCCAGAGAGACGGAGTAGTTGAACCTTCAGGCTTGGGACCATAGTTGCCTGGGACATCAAGCTGAATTGGCATAACATACAAAACATTGTTCCACCTCCTACTTTGGCGAGTAGAGACTGGGATCTTAAAAGCTAGCAAGCTGCCATGTAGATGCAAAGATGGGTCTCTGCTTGTCCAGAGCAAAGAAGAATGAAGAAAATGAAAATCATGGAAACAATTAGTCCTAGCAATTGGTACACCATCTGATCTGCAGCCTATACAACTATGAGACCAGAAGAACTAGATGGTGCCTGGCTATCACTGTCATCCACTTGGCAGGGGATCTATATAGGAAATCCTTGATAGAGAAGGAGAACCATGTGGAACAAAACTCAAAATCATTTGGAGGAAAAAAAGGGGAAGACCAGGTTTGCTGGTCCAATAGAGCCTTGTGGAACCCTTGAGACTATGGCCCCTAGCTGCCCTTCGGGTCTGGAATTGAACCCACACCTGTAGTTTCCAGCTAAACAAAAGAAAGGCATGAGTTGAACATTTACCTCAAGTAGATACACTTCTTGGAGAGAACAATCATTGGAGAAAGAAGGGCTACTTATGCACAGGGAGACAGCTCAGGGGGCAGGAGTCCACGGAGGGATGGACACTGGAAAGAGGTAACTGTGGAGAGAAGGTGTGAGGGGAGCTGTTGCATTGTGGTAAACTGTGGTCAATGTCATGAGACAAAGTGTATGTGAACTGCTGTATGGAAAGTGAATTTGCTCTGTAAATCTTCACCCAAATCACAACCAAAAAAAGAAAGAAAGAAAGACCAGGAGCTCTGGCGTTATAGTGCCTAAGGCATTTGACGGCTAACCAGAAGGTTGATGGTGCAAACCGACCAGCCACTCTTTGGATGGAAGATGGGTTAATCTACTTCCATAGTGATATCACCTGGGCAACACAAGGAGGGGTTGCTATGAGTCAAATCGACTCAAAGGCAGTTAGTTTGTTTTGTTATTTTGGTACAAGGAAGACCAATTTACGAGACTATTGTTCAACTTTTCCCACCAAGCACCAAAGCAAAAGATGAATAAATTGAAGATTTTTTGCTAACTTCTGCAGTCTGAAATTGGCCAATCACACAATCAAGATGTATTGATTATTGCTGGTTATTCAAATGTAAAAGTTGGAAATAAAAAAGCATTGACAGTTGGAAAATATGGCTTTGCTGATATAAATGATGCCAGAGATTGCATGATATAATTATGCAAGATGAACAACTTACTCATTGCAAGTACCTTTTCTCAACAGCATAAACAGTGACAGTGTGACACAGGTTCCCTTAGAGAAGCAAAACAGTAAGTTGAGAGAGAGAGAGAAAAAAAAAGAGAAATTTATCTTAGAAAATGGCTCACACATTTATAGAAGCTGGCATATCCCAAGTTCTTGTACCAAATGTAAAGCTGGAGGCTTTTCCTGAATCATGCACCTGAAGAGGCTGACGAGCTCAAAGTTGGCAGGCAGTATACCAGCTGTTGACTCCAATAAATAATGAATACAGGATCTCAAGGACAAATGGAAGACTGTTCACTCACAGACAATTGTAAGCAGCACAACAGATTCCCAATGCACAGAAGAGCATCTCTTTTCCCTGGATTTCCATAAATATCTGGCAACAAACCCCACCCCTAGGGAAACTCCCCTTCAATGGATTGACTGCTCAAAACATATACATCTGATCTCATCATGGGAAAAACCACATCACAATTGTTTAAACATCACAGAATTGTGGTCCAGCCAAGTTGACACAGAGCTCCAACTATCAAAGTCCACCCCTTATCAACTTGGCAGTTTTACCTCTTCTTAACCATATTGTTGTTTGTTGTTATG
This sequence comes from Orycteropus afer afer, assembly GCF_000298275.1. Classification (NCBI taxonomy): domain Eukaryota; kingdom Metazoa; phylum Chordata; class Mammalia; order Tubulidentata; family Orycteropodidae; genus Orycteropus; species Orycteropus afer. The sequence continues at coordinate 2,927,006 of NW_006921733.1, forward strand.
TGCCATCAAGTCGGACCCAACTCATAGCAATGCCTTCTTGGGTTTCCGAGGCAATATCGCTACAGAAGTAGATTGTCCAACCTTCCTTCTAAGGGGTGGCTGGTGGGTTTGAACTGCCAGCCTTCAGGTTAGCAGTGAAGTGCCTTACGCACTATGCTACCAGAGCTCCCTCTTAACCATATACAAGCTCTAAATAAGGACAATTATAAAGTCATATTTGCACCTAACATGATACCTTAACACACGTACAACTGAAAAACATTAACCTTATTTACATTTCACAGTGCATAACAGAAGGAAACAAAAACATTTTCTCCACATATACAATGAAGAAATATAACAATCACAGTCCTCATTTCTGTAGCTGGTCACAGTATCATAGTTGATACTCAGAACTACCTGCTTCCACCACCCATTCTGTATTTCCCTTGCCCTCAGCAAGCACCTCAGCTGGTCATGGTTCTTTGCCTGGTGGGATGACCCACACCTTCATTCTTGAAGGGTCTGGGCCATTATTAGTCATATCAGAATTGAGTTTCTGTAGTTTTCCATTGACTTTAATCATAGGGCATGGTAGTACTAAGAGACATCCTAAAGAATCTCCTGTATTCCAGACATATTCTTCTTTACCTCCATTATGTAATGTCAGGCCAATTTCCCCTTGATAATCATGATCTGTCACACCATATAGTACAGTAACACCCTTCTTTGTCTGTTGATCCAGAGGCATGAGGAAGCAAAAATGGTCAGGTGGCATTCTTAAATTCCAGTTCAATGCAATCAGTATTGTGTTTCCAGGTGCAAGTGTTCCTCCCTTTGGGACTAAGATCTCCAAACCCGTAGAGCATAGGGTAGCAGGGACAGGAAGCAAAACTTTTTTGAGTGGGTCACTAGGGGTAATAGTGAGTGGTACTACTCGTTTCCACCCCTTGGTTCCTGGACCCATGAATCCTGCATATTGGAGAAACAACACCATATATTGGATGTAGATTTAGAGCATATACAACCTCTTGGAGAACATTGTCCCAACCCTTCAAGGTATTGCCACCTAACTGGCACTATAACTGTGTTTTCAGTAGGCTATTCCATCATTCTATCAAGCCAGCTGCTTCAGGATGATAGGGAACATGGTAAGATCAGTGGATTTGATGAGAATATGCCCACTGCCGCATTTCATTTGCTGTGAAGTGAGTCCATTGATCCAAAACAATGCTGTGTGGGATACCATGACTGTGGAAAAGGCATTCTCTAAGCCCATGGATGGTAGTTTTGGCAGAAGCATTGCATACAGGGAAGGCAAAACCATATCCAGAAGAAGTATCTATTCCAATAAGAATTAAATGCTGTCCTTTCCATGATGCAAGTGCTCCAGTGTAATCAACCTTCCATCATATTGCTGGCTTATCACCCCAAGGAACGATTCCATATCACAGACTCAGTGTTGGTCTCTGTTGCTGGCAGATTGGTCACTCAGCAGGGCGGTAGCCAAATCAGCCTTGGTAAGTGGGAGTCCATGTTGTTGAGCCTATGCATAACTGCCATCCCTGCCACCATGACCATTTTGTTCATGACCCCATTGAGCAATGACAGGAGTATCTGGGAGAAATGGATGGCTGGTTTCCAATAAACGTGTCATACTATCCACCTGATTGTTAAAGTCCTCATCTGCTGAGGTCACCTTTTGGTGGGCATTCACATAAACACAAATATCGTTATTCCTTTGACCCATTCAGAGAGATCTATCCACATAACTCTTCCCCATATATCCTTTCACCAATTTTCCAATCAAGCTCCTTCCAAGTCCTAGACCATCCAGCCAAGCCATTAGCCACAGCCCTTGAATTCATATACAATCACACATCTGGCCATTTCTTGTTCCTTGCAAAGTGAACAGCCATATGCATGGCTTGAAGTTCTGCCCATTGGGAGGATTTCCTTCACAACTGTCCTTCAAGGACGTTCCAGAAGGTGGCTTCAGTGCTGCTGCTGTAAACTTTCAAATGGTGGCCACATATCTCATATAACCATCTGTAAACCAAGCAGGATAAAAGCCAGGAAC
>NW_006921733.1:2932295-2946097 GCF_000298275.1 Orycteropus afer afer
GGCTGCGATGATGGGCTCAAGTATAGTGGGGATTGTGGGGCTGGCGCGGGATCGAGCAGTGTTTCGTTTTGCTGTGCATGGGGTTGCTATGAGTCGGAAATGACTCGATGGCACTTAACAACAACAACAACAACAAACCAAGCACAAATTTTCTCTTCCTCACTCAACTGATCATAAGGGACTCACCATGAGGCCATAGGTGCAGACTGGGAGAGGGAGGGTAATGTGACTGGAGTGGACACCATAGGCATTTGGGCCCCTTCCTCTTGCAACTTACTAGTGCCTTCAGGTCCGGCTCAAATCCGATCTCTAGTATACCACTTCCATTTAATAATGGAGTGCTGCTGTGCATGTCCAAATTTCTGACTCTGTGGGTCAGACAACACCCAGTTCATGATGGGCAGCTCAGGCCTCATGGTGACTTGGTTGCCCATGGTTAGGCATTCAGTCTCTATAAAGCCCAGTAACAAGCCAAAAGCTGTTTCTGAAAAGGAGAGTAGTTATTTGCAGAGGATAGCAGGGTTTTGCTCAAAATCCCAAGAGTCTGCTTTGTGATTCACCAACAGGGACCTGCCAAAGACTCCAAACAACATCTCTATTTGCTACAGACACTTCAAGCACCATTGGATCAACTGGATCACCTAGCCCAAGTGGTAGAGCAGGCTGCATGGCAGCCTGAACCTGTTGCAGAGCCTTCTGAACAACCTTCTGTTTTTCTGGGCCCCACTCAAAACTAGAAGCTTTCCAAGTCACTTGATAAATAGGCCATAGCAACACATCCAAATGAGGGATATGTTGCCTCCAAAATCCACAGAGGCTCACCAGACCTTGTGCCTCATTTTCAGTTGTGGGGGAAGCCAGATACAATAACTAGTAGGAACATCTTGATTCACCACACCATTGAACCCCTAGTCATTTCACTGAGGTGGAAGGTGCCTGAATTTTTGTTGGGTTAATTTCTGACTCTCTAGCACACAGAGGTCTCACCAATAAGTCTAGAGTCATTGATACTTCTTCCTTACTTGGTCCAATCATCATAATGTCATCAATATAAGGGACCAGTGTGATATCTTGTGGAGGGGAAAGTTGATCCACGCCCCTATGGACTAAATTATGACATAGTGGTGGGGAGTTGATATACACCTGAAGAAGAACTGTGAAAGTATATTGTTGGTCTTGCCAGGCTGAAGACAAACTGCTTCTGATGGTCCTTTGAAATTGGTATTGAGAAAAAGGCATTGGCCATATCAATAGCTTCATACCAAGTACCAGATATACTAATTTGTTCAAGCAATGAAACCACATCAGGAATAGCAGCTGCAATTGGAGTCACTACCTGATTAAGTTTGCCATAATCTACTGTCATTCTCCAAGGTCCATCTGTTTTTCACACAGGACAAATAGGCTAATTAATTGGGGATGTGGTCGGAATCACTACCCCTATATCCTTCAAGTCCTTGATGGTGGCAGCAATCTCAGCAACCCCTCCAGGGATGTGGTATTGTTTTTGGTTTACTATTTTTCTAGGTAGAGGCAGTTTTAATGGCTTCAACTTGGCTTTTCCTATAGTAATAGCCCTTTCTCCACATGTCAGGGACCCAATGTGGGAATTCTGCCAATTGCTGAGATCTATTCCAATTATTCATGCTGGAATTGGGGAAATCACTACAAGATGGGTTTGGAGACCCACTGGACACACTGTGAGATGCACCTTAGCTAAGATTCTCCTCTAGGGGTCTAATCCAATAAATCCAGTCTAACATGCCAATTTCCCTAAGCTTCTGGGTACCTTCTTCTACATTATACAAAGGCAGGTCTGGTACTTCAACTTGACTTAAGGTAGGCAACTGCATAATCCATGCTTCAATAAGCCAGCCTAATAAACAATTAAATGTTTTCCTAACCTCTTGACCTGAAACACTGAATGAAGAATCCATACTTAGTGGGCCTAAATCAATAAACTCAGACTGATCCAATGTTACAATCCTTGCACCATTATCCCACACCCTCAGTAGCCAATCCCATACATATTCTCCAGGTTTCTGTCTGCACATGTTAGAAAAATCAAGTAGATGTTTTCAGTTGTAGAGTACCACCTCCTCAGTCACACTTTGTATTTTACCTTTTGGGGCTTGCTTGAGCTTAACTTTAGTTATAGGTCTATCAGCAACAATGGGTGGTTGGGGGAGTTCCTGAGAACATTCAGCAATGTCTTCCATGGCTTCTGCCTCAGGCAATGACCCAACAGAAACAGTTGGGTTAATCCCATCAAACTGAGGTGGAGGGGATAATGGTTTTACAGGAATCCTTCCAGATGGAAATTACAGGCTCCATATTCTCATCTTCCTGATTATGTACCCATATGTCCCCATTCCAGGTTTCAGGATCCCACTTTTTCCCAATCAATGCCCTTTAACTTCAGACACCATTCTGGGTTGGTGATTTAATTGGCATTGTTATTCAATCACCCTTACAATGAGACTCTGGGTTTAGTTTTCAGCAATATCACCTCTGTTACTAGAAGAAATAAGGCTTTCTTTCAGAGCACAACTGGAAACATTGAAGTCTTTTATGCAGCACTTAAGCTGTAACTCAGGAGCCCTGCACTCATCTTGCTCTTTTGCTATTTCACCACTTTGTCTAGTGTAAGTAGGACCAACCAACTAGCTTCCTTATACTTCTCATGCTGAAAAAATTACAGAAAAGTATTAACTATGTGATCAACAAGAGCATCATTTCTCAAAAGTACTTGATCTATTGGTGGTGCTATTTTGGATGTTAATGTTGCCACCTCATGCTGCAGATTAGCAGGGCCCTCCTTCCTAACAGAGGCAGGTTCACCAGTGTCTTTACATTTAATCAAATTTGAGAACCAATTTTTGAAGCCCATCCTTATGATTTTGTCTCTTTAGAACCATTCCTAGTACCAAATATGTTAGACTGGGTTCTCTAGAGAAGCAAAAACAGTAAAGCTTATAGAGAGAGAGAAGAGAAATTTATCTTAGGAAAATGGCTCACACACTTATAAAAGCTGGCAAGTCCCAAGTTCTTGGATCAAACGTCAAGGTGGAGGCTTTTCCTAACTCATACAGCTCAAGGAGCTGACGAGCTCAAGGTTGGCAGGCAGTGTACTGGCTGCTGACTCCAATGAATAATAATCAAAGATCCCCAGGCCAAATGGTGAATTGTTTGCTCATGAATAGTTGTAGGCAGCACAACAGAATCCCAGTCCACATAAGGGTATCTTGGCTTCAGCTCTGCCTCCTGCTCCTGGCCCACTGAAGCTGGAGGTTTTTCTTCACTCAGCTGTTGGCTGCTGAGGTTGACAAACCCAAGGTCAACAAGTAACAATGCACAGTCTCAAACTACACACCAGGCTAATTCAAGTCCATTGAAAGTTCCAAGATCAGCAGAGCATGGTAGGCTGCTGAATAATGACTTGGCTACATGCAGGGTTCAAGTGTGCCATAAACTAGAGACAATTCCAAAGCTGCTTCTTGTATATGGGAAGCAGACCACATGCCTAAAGCAGCTACTCAGTTGCTTGTGGTAGATCCCACCATGGAGTTGATTGCCAGTCCCATCATGGGGAATAACTACCACCAGTTCCCAAGCCTCTCATCCAGGGCCAGCCAACTTGATACACCACCTTAGTTAGCTGCCACAAACTGACAGAAGAATGAACAAATCTATCCTGGAAGAAGTGCCACCAGAATACTTAGAAATTAGAATGACTAGACTTCACCTCACCTATTTTGGTCATGTGGTAAAAAGAGACCATTCCCTGGAGAAGTAGAACATTCTTGGTAAGGTGGAGGGTCAGAGAAAAAGGGGAATATCCTCAACAAGATGGATTGACACAGTGGCTACAACAATGGGCTAAAAACATAGCAAATATTCTGAGGATGGTGCAGGATAGGAAAATGTTTCATTCTCTTATACATAAGGTTGCTATGGATTAGAATCAACTCATCAGCACCTAACAACAACAACAACATCATGTGTTTTCTTCTTTGCTTGCTTTTGATTTCAGTTTTTTATTTTAGTAATTTTCATATTTTTGTCTAGTGTTTGTAATCTTTTTTTTTTTTTTAGCTTTTTTAGCGTTTTATTCTTATTTGGCTAATTTTAATATCTTACTTCAACTTTTTCATATTATATATACAAAAATAAATGAGCTTGTTCACTTCCCCCTTCTTATTGTTTGTGGTTTTATTTTTTTTCTTATCATAATATTTAACATTCTAGCATTATTCTTTTACCCTTCTTAAACCTTGGTTTTCAATTTAGATCCACTGTTAAATATTGGGACTTCTGGTAGCATAGTGCCTAAGACATTTGACTGCTAACCATAAGGTACATAAATGTTTATAGTTTATTTATAACAGCCTAAAACTGGAAATAAACCAGATGTTTTCAGCAGGTGAATGGTTAAACACCATTTTGTACATCCATATCAATGAATACCATTGAACAAATAAAACATCAGTAAAAGTGAAATAGAATAACCCACTGATACACACAACAATCTGAATTAATCTCCAGAAAATTGTGCTGAGTTTAAAAAAGTCATTCCCAAAATGTTACATACTGTATGATTCCATTAATCTAACATTTTTTATATGCCAAATTACAGGAATGGAAAACGTATTAGTAGTTGCCGAGGGTTCAGGAGAATGTGTAGGTGGGAAGGAAGTGGGTGTGCCTATAAGAGGGCAACTTAAAGGATCTTTGTGATGATGCAAATGTTATCTTGATTATATCAATATCCTGGTTGTCATATTGTACTATAATTTTTCAAGATGTTACTATTGGTGGCAACTGGGTAAATGGTTCTTTGTATTATTCTTACAATTGAACATGAAATTAAATTAATCTAAAAAACATGTTACCCATACTTGAGAAACAAAATGAAAAAGACAGATGATAATCCTGGAACTCTAAGCTTCAAAGGGTAAAGAAGTAGATTAAATATCAATTGGAAGAAGAAATTGAACAAAACAATGGACAAGGAGCCATGTAGAGCAGTGCATTATCAGTGGCTTGGCATAGTGTGATTGTTTTGAATTATTGAAAGCAGCATTCTGATCAGGACAGGAACCATATAATTGGCTCCATTGCCCCAGGACTGCACCAGTGCCAACACTGATGGTTGATGAGCAGAAGGTGTGAACTGTCTCTTACTCTCCACACCCTTATAGTGAACAGAAGTGTGGCTAACTCATACTTCCACTCACCTGTTGGTCAGTGATATTTCTCATGCTGCTCCTACCTTGCTTGAGGTTGGAGATAAGCCTTCATGGATCAGGTAATGCCTTCATATCCTCCCTGTGATTAGAAGCAGAAGTTCTCTGCCTTCTTGCCTGGCAGAAGCACCATCCTGGACTGGATACCCCACTCCCAACTTCCTCCTTGGCCAGCAGAAGTGATGTCATGGACCAGGTCCTCCATGGGCCACTACATTCTTATTCACTAGAAGCACATCCTGGACTGGGCATTCCACCCCCTGCTGTCCAAGCTTTCTCCTTTATTTATTTATTTCTCTTCCCTTGTTATTCTTTTTCTTTCTTTTTTCCTTCCTTTGTTTCCTTTCCTTTTCCTTCTTTTTTTTCCTTTTTATTTTACTCCTTCCTTTCCCCTCCTCCCTTGTTTCTTTTATTCTCTTTTTCTCTCTCTCTTTTCCTTCCCTTGTTTATTTTTATTTATTTATATTTTTTAAAAATATATATATATATTTTTTTTGTTTGATTTTTTCCCCCTCAGTGGGAAGCAGCAGTCATGTCCACACTACTCAGCCACACCTAGCCCTCTTGTTCCCCATCCACTGGACAAGTGACATCACCCACTCCTGCACCACTTGATTGGTAACAGGAGGCTTCCAAGATAAGCACAGTCCATGCTCAACTATTCTACACAAACAGCAGAGAACTGTACACAAACTCTCATCCTCAACTACACCCACCAGGAAACATGTTGTGAGCACTTAAGAGCTGCCAAGCTGACAAGCAGAGTAGCATGCCTGTCTAACTCAACTGGATATATCAAAACAAACAATACAGGCAAAAAACCTGGATGAAACACATCAACATACAATCATAAATTAAATACAAACACAACAGCACTAAACTGTCTGAGAGACAAGAGAAAACCTTAGTACACAGAAAGAAACAAGATAGGAAGGCAAAAAAAAAAAGTGGCCAAAACCCAGAGTCAAAAAAGTTTTCTGAGGAAGAAATGGTATTGGAACCACATGATAAGAAATTTAAAGCACTTATATTTAGTTACCTTCAATGGCTTGAGAGGTAGATCAAGGAAAGACAGATAAAATCAAAGAACATACAGACAAAACTCCATAAGAATTCAGGAAAACAATACAAGATCAAATTGACAAATTAATTTGAAAATTAGAAACATATAGAAATCCAAATGATTAAATTTCAGAAATACACAATGTATTGGGATGATAAAGGAGTAGAATTGAATCAGTGGAAGACAGAATTGGCAAAATTGAAGATAAATCTATCAATACAAAATTTTTTAGAGGAACAATAAGAAAAAAGAATAAAACAAAAATGAAAAAAGGCTAAAAATTATGTGAAATACCACCAAGAGAAATAACTTATCTTACATGTGCTTGGAATTCCAGTACAGAAGAAATGAAAACAATTGCTCTTAATGTCACAAGAAAATGCTCTTAATGTCACAAAGATGAGAAGATGTGCATTCAAGAAGCTTAACAAAACCTGAACAGGATAGGTTCCAAAAGAAAATCACCAAGACTTATCATATCTAACTTTGCAAAATAAATGACAAAAAAAGAATCCTGAAAGCAGCTTGAGAGAATTCAAAAGTTGCCTACAAAGGAAAACCAATAAGACTAAGCTTTGATGTTTTGGCAGAAATTATGCAAGCAAGAAGACAATTGGATGGCATATATAAAATCCTGAAATAACAACAATAACAACAACAACAACAACAACAACAAAAATGCCAAACTAGAAGTACATATGCAGAAAAATAGCCCCTCAAATGTGATCACAAAATTAGGACATTTCCAGTTATATAGAAAGTAAGGTAATTTGTAAAAAGCAAATAAGTAAACAAACAAAAAAAGAACAATCTTATAAGAAATAATAAAGGAAGTTATTTGTACAGAGAACCAACAACAACAAACAACAAGTTGAGATCAACACACATGAAAATATTACCCAGAAATCCAGATATAGACATCTCCAAAACAGAATAAACCTAAAAGACTTAAAATAGGAAAACAGAGACATCAATTTATAAATAAGGACAAGCACAAAGCAGAAAGAAGGAAAAAATGGTGCAGTTACAGAACTTTTTTGAAGAAGAAGTCAAGACGATATCAAGATAAAATGGACAATTATTAACTTAGGAATAAAATAATAAATCACAGGGTAACAACAAAAATTAATAAACCATACAAAAATAAAGAAGAAGAAAATCATAAAGATCTAGTAAACACTAAAATAATGATAAATAAAATAGTAAGAAAATCCATAAACAAAAATAGGTTTGAAAGAAGATATGATGCAAATATATCTATGAATTAAGTATACAGAGGGCAAAGTTATGAAAACTTCTTAGCCTTAAACAACTTGAGGGAATGTGTCACTCAGGTGGGGGCTCAAGACCATAGTCTGAGAAGACATAGTCCACAAAGAAAACATTCTACGTTCTACTTTAGTGAACAGCAATTGGGGTCTTAAAAGCTTGTGAGAGGCCACCTAAGGTGAAACTTTTGGTTTCTGCCCACCCACAACAAAGAAGAGTGAAGAAAATCAATGGGACATGGAAACAATCAGTCCAAAGGACTAACGAACCACATGAACCTCAGCCTCTACAACCCTGTGACCAGAAGAACTAGATGGCCCCTGGCTACCACTACTGATCATTCTGAAATGGATCACAGTAGAAAGTCCTGGATTAAGTGGGAGAAAAATGAACAAAACTCAAAATCATTAAAAAGTCCAGGTTCATTGATTGGAGAGAAACTGGTGGAACCTCCCTATGGCCCTAAGTCACACTTCAAGTCTTGAACTGAACTCAACCCCATTGCTCAACTTTCAGCCAAACAATAGACAGGTCTATAAGGTGAACAGTCACACCATGGAGGTACACACTTCTTATAACAATTAACTATTAAAAATCAAAATGGTAGCATTTGCCTAGAGACTAAGTTCAAAAGGCAAGACAGGACGGGATAGAAAGATAAATGGGAACAGAAACACAGGGAGGAAGTAGGATAAGTACAATAAGTGATTGTGGGAATACAATCAATGTCATGAAACAAAATGTGTATGAATTGTTGAATGGGAAACTGATTTACTTTGTAAATTTTCACCAAAATCACAATAAATAATAATAAAACACACAGGGGAATAAAACTCAAAAAAAAAAAAAAAAAGCCATAAAATTTTGATTATTGTACCTATTCAAATTTTAGAATTTATATATATTTCTTGTATAATTCAATATTTTTCCCATAGAATCTTTCAATATTGCAGCTCAGCAACTCAAGTCTTGATTTTTATCTTCATTTCTTTCAGCTTGAAAAATGCTGAACATGTTCTTCCCTTTTGTTTTTCTAATTCCAGTTCTTTGCGCATTTCATTACAATAATTGACTTTCTCTTCTCAAGATGCCCTTTGAAATCTTCTTTCAGCTCTTTTATCTTGTCAACAAGATTTGCTTTAACTACTCTCCATTCCAGGGCAAAGTTTGGAGTCTTTTCTGACATCCATTTTGGTCTTTTCTTCCTTTCCTGTCTTTTTAATGACATTTTCCTTTCTTCATATATGATGTTCTGATGTCATCCCACAATTCATCTGGTTTTCTGTCATTGGTGTTCAATGCATCAAATCTAGTCTTCATATGGTCTCTAAATTCAGGTGGGATATAATCTAAATCATATTTTGGCTCTCATGGATGTGTTTTAATGTTATTCAGCTTTGACTTGAACTTGGATATAAGCAATTGATAGTTTGTTCCACAGTCAGCTCCTGGCCTTGCTTTGGCTGAAGATAATGAGGTTCTCCATCACCTGTTTCTACTGAGGTAGCTGATCTGATTCCTGTGTATTCCATCTGGGGAGGTCAATGTGTATAGCTGCCATTTATGTTGTTGAAATGGTATTTGCGTCGAATAAGTCATTGGTCTTGCAAAATTCTATCATGTGATCTCCAACATGATTTTTATCACCAAGACCATAATTTCTGACTACCAGTGATTCTTCTTTATTTCCAGCTTTCCCATTCCAGTCACCAGTAATAATCAGGGCATCTTGACTGCATGTTTGGTCAATTTCAGACTGCAGAAATTGGGAAAAATCTTCAATTTCCTTTACTTTGGCTTTAGTGGTTCATACATGTTCTGGTTACCTAGTGCTGCTCTTACAGAAATATACCACAAATGGGATGGCCTTAACAAACAGGAGTTTATTCTTATAATTTAGAGGTTTTAAGTCCAAGTTCAAAATGCCAAGCTCTAGGGGCTGGGTGAAAGCCCCTCAACCTTGGGGTCCAGCTGTGCCTTCTGCTCCTGGCCCACTGAAGCTAAAGGCATTTCTTCACTCAGACAGCTACTGGCTGCTGAGGCTGAGTAGCCCCATGGTTATCAAGTAAAAAGGCACAGTCCCGATGTTACCAAACCACACAGCAGGCCATTAACTTAAGTCCATTGTAAGTCCCAAGGTTGGCAGAACATAGCAGGCTGCTGAGCAATGACATGACTGCATGCAGTGTCCAAGCCTGCCATAGGCTAGAGACCATTCCCAAAGCTTCTCCTTATATAAAGGAAGCAGACCACATCCCAAAGGCAGCAACTTGGCTTCTTGTGGTAGATCTCACCATGGAGTTCATTGTCAGTCTCATCATGGGGTATAACTACCACCAGCTGCCCAGCCACACAACTAGGCCCAGCCAAGTTGACACACAAACATAACTACTACAGTACGTAAATTTGAATAATAGTAGTATTAACTGGTCTTCCTTCCAGGCATGTGAATATTATCCTATCTCTGACAGGAGAGATCTTGAAACGTTCTTTGTGATGATGAGTACAATGCCATTCCTCTTTAATTTTTAATTCTCTGCATAGATTTTCTGATTCAAAATGGCCAATATCAGTCCATTTCAGCTCTCCAATGCCTAGGATATCAATTTTTATTTTGTTCCATTTCATTTTTTACAACTTCCAATTTTGCTACTTTCATGCTTGATACATTTCACATTCCAATTATTAATGAATGCTTGCAGCTGTTTCTTCCAATTTTGAATCCTGCCCTATCAGTAAATGGAGGTTCCAAAAGCTTTACTCCACTCATATCATTAAGGTTGACTTTACTTTGAGGAGACAGCTCTTCTCCAGTCATTTTTTTAATGTACTCTGGACAGAGTGACTCCTCTTCTGAAAATATTTCAGGGCTATTCTTAAAGTTAAGGCTGGTGGTTCAAACCCACCAGCCACTCCTTGGAAGGAAGATTGGGCAATCTACTTCCGTAGTGATAACACCTCAGAAAACCAAGGATGGGTCCTTATGAGTCAGATCAGACTCACTGACAGTGAGTTTGGTTTTTGGTTTTGATTCATAAAGTTTTCCAGTAATATATCTCACCAGTGTTTCACTGATATTAAAAAGGTTTTCAGGGGAGGGATTCAAAATGGAGTCTCACCAGTGAGCAGCACACTTTTTCCCTCTGGAATCTAAGGACTTGTAAAACTAGGTACAACAGTTTGAATTAGGAACTTTGGGGCTCTGAACAGCTCACTGAATCAGAGTACACCAAACACAGAAGAGCAGAATTAAAGGAAAGGCAGAGGGAGATTATTTAGGAAAGAGCTACTGGCGGAGGATGGATGGGCACCCAAGAGAAGCCATTGGAAACTTCCCTGGGGCAGTCACTCTCTGCCGGGTGAGGGCGGCCACCTGAGATTCCCCAAGCCAAGAAGGAAAGCACCTTATAACAGCATACCAGCGACCACTCCAATATTGCACTGGGGAGCAGCAGAGATCTTCCTCCAGCAGCTGATTTTGTTGGTAATTTGGGTCATCTGGGTGCAGGCGGGCATGGGCACCACTGCTGAGATTCAGGCAGAGACTCACTGCTGCACCATGAAGGCTGGCTCCCTCCCCTCCCAGCGGGTCACAGAGTGGGCATGGGTCAGACTTGGAGACATCATGCTTTTCTTTGCCATGGATATTGGGACCAGAGGTCACTAGCAGGTACTCCTCCAACTCCAGCACTGCTAAAATTGCACACATCTTTGGTGCCACAGGTGGGTGGTATCACAGACAAACTCTAGAGCCGGCCGTTAGTGGTCTGGCAGGATTGCATGCACACCATGGGCAGATGGGGCAGGGAGAGCAAAGAAAACACAGCTGAGTGCGGCCCCAGGAATTCTGCCTTGGAGCCATTCTTTGATGCTGTGGGACCGCAGAGGTAGGGTCTTTGAGTGTGCCTGAAATTGGTGGAAAGTTGCATCACCCTAAAAATAGGAATCTTTCCTGAAGTTGAGCCACAGTCATGCAAATAAATACGTCATCAATAATAGCCTGCTCAAAGCCCTAGAAACCAACCGTAGCAACACCAAGCTTTCCATCTTCTGCTTCCACCTTCTAAGCCAATAACTTCTCTCATTCAACAGAAGAAACCTATTCAGCCAATTATCATAAAACCTCCCACTTAGAACTCTAAACTCTCTTTATGAAAACCAGAAACATATATCCACACTAGACACAGTGATTCCACCATCACAAAGAAAACAGCAAAGCAACCCAACACACCTGAATCAATAATAAACTAAAACACACCAGCTTCACCTTTTCAAAATATTAAGCCATAAAACCAAGACAAAACAAATCAACACACAACCAGCAGCTAGAGACAACCTAAAGAGACAGCACTCTACCAGATTCCAGGGGCTTAAGAAGAGGTTTTGCTTTCCAGTAACCCCAAGAACCCTCTGGACCTGCACTGCATGACTGAAAAGATCCTAGTTTACACCCTCTTTTTTTTTTGCTCTCAGGGTTAACCCCATTTCCTGTTGGTTTTTCTTTTGTTTTTGCTTTGTTTGTTTGTTTGCTTTCTTTCTTCAATATTCTCCTTCTCTACCTTTTCTCTCTTAGTGACCTATCCCCAGATATTGCAGGTTTATCTGTTTTCTTCTTCTTTTCTCCCCTTTTTCTTTTTTTGTATTACTGTTCTTGTGTGTTTTCAGGGTGTATTTTTTGTCTATGTGCTTTTAGTTTTTCGATGGTTATTCAATTGTAATTTTTGTCTAGCTGAGTGGGAGACACCAAAAGTCCCCAAAAGATACAAGTACACCCACACCTTCTGCAACTTCACTTACTTAGCAAGAGCCAGCACCTCCTTCTCCACTAATGGGCCATGGATAAAAAACCACCAAGAAGAGCCTTGCTCTTGTTCCTCAATATTGGCTGCTCTTCACAAACAATTAACAGAGATCTTAATACAATATCATGATGCCTCGGAGACAACAGATCATCACAGTCCACACAAAGAAGCAAGATAAGGTGGTAGAAGCAAGGGAATATGATAAAGACCCATAACACATTCCTGATGAAGAAGCAGCATTGGAAACCTCTGATAAGGAATTCAAAGGAATTATATTTAGGTATCTTCAAAGAACTGAGAGACAGACCAAAGAAATCACAGAAAAAACCTTAGAAAAATTCTGGAAGAAAAAACAAGAACAAAATGACAAAATAAATGAAAAATTAGAAATGATTCTAAATCTACAGATAGAAATCCAGAAGATTAATATTAAATTGTTAGAAATAGATACCACATTGGAAGGGCAAAAGGGTAGAATTGATGCAATGGAAGACAGAATTAAAGAGATTGAAGAAAATACCTGAATATTTCTTTGGAAAGGGATCAGTCAGAAAAAAAATCAAAACAAAATGAAGAAAGCCTTAGGTTCATGTGGGATACCATCAAAAGGAATAATCTATGTGTAACTGGAATTCCAGAACAAGAAGAGAAAAATAAAACCACTGAGAAAATTGTCCAAGATTTGCTGGAGAAGAACTGCCCTGATATGATGAAAGAGGAGAACATATCCATTCAGGAAGTCTAACTAACACCAAACAGGAAGACCCCAAAAGAAAATCACTGAGACATATCATCATCAAACTCACCAAACCCAAGGATAAAGACAGAATCCTGAAAGCAGCACAAAAAAAAAAAAAAAAAAAAAAAAAAACTTACATACAAAGGTCTGCCAGTAAAAATAAACTCTGATGTCTCAGCAGAGACCATACAAGCGAGAAGACAATGGGATGGTATATATAAAACCCTGAAAGAGAAAATTTTTCAACCAAGAATTATATACCTGGCAAAATTGTCCCTCAAATATGATGGTGAAATTAGGAGATTTCCGGATAAGCAGAAAGTAAGGGAATTTTTTAAAACCAGACCAACTTTACAAGAGACGATAAAGGGAGTACTTTGAACAGAGAACCCAAAATAACAAATAACAACTGACCATTAATACATAAAATGACATATCCCAGAAACAATAGCTATGAACATATCTAAAGTAAAAGGAGCTTACAAGACTGTAAACAGGGAACAAGAGACATCAATTGGCAAGTGAGGACAACTAGAAACAAAAAGAGGGAAAAGACTGTGTAGTTATAGAACTTCTAAATGGTGAGGAAGTTAAGAGAGTTGCAAGACAGAATGGACTGTTCTAAACTCAGAGAGAGGATTATAAATCATAGAGTAACCTCAAAGAAAAATGATAAACCTTCA
>NW_006921733.1:2947216-2947839 GCF_000298275.1 Orycteropus afer afer
AATTGGGTAAGAGAAGAAATAAAAATAGAAATTCAAAAATTCCTTGAATCAAATGAGAATGAAAACACAACATACCAAAATCTTGGAGACACAGCAAAAGCAGTGATCAGAGGGCAATTTATAGCAATACATGCCTCATCAAAAAAGAAGAAAGAGCCAAAATCACCACTTTAAACCAACATCTCCAACAATTAGAAAAAGAAGAGCAAGAAAAGCCCACAGTTACCAGAAGAAAGGAAATAATCAAGATTCGAGCAGAAATCAATGAAACAGGAAATAGAAAGGCAATAAAAAAAATCAATAGGACCAGAAGTTGGTTTTTTGAAAAGATCAATAAAATTGACAAACTTCTGGCAAATTTAACAAAGGAAAAGAGGGAGAGGATACAAATAAGAAACGAAATAGGTGACATCACAACAGAACCAACTGAAATAAAAAGGATAATATCAGGATACTATGAAGAACTGTACTCCAACAAATTTCAAAATCCAGAAGAAATGGACAGATTTCTAGAGACACACCATTTACCTAAACTAACACAGACTGAAGTGGAAAAGTTGAACAGGCCCATCACAAAAGAAGAAATTGAACAGGTCATCAAAAAAATTACCAACTAAAAAAAG
>NW_006921733.1:2949352-2956317 GCF_000298275.1 Orycteropus afer afer
CAGCACTAGTAGCAAAGTTCAATGAAACAGAATATAACAAATGCTGGTGAGGATGTGGAGAGATTGGGACTCTCATACACTGCTGGTGGGACTGTAAAATGGTACAACGATGTGGAAAGCAGTATGGTGACTCCTTCAAAAGTTGGAACTAGAAGTACCATTTGACCCAGCTATTCCATTACTAGGTATATACCCTAAGAATTGAGAGCCATGACAAGAACAGACATATGCACACCCATGTTCTTTGCAATACTATTTACAATAGCCAAAAGATGGAAACAACTAGGTGTCCATCAACTGAGGAATGGATATCCAAACTATGGTACATATACACAATGGAATACTACGCAACCCTAAAGAATAATGTAGAATCTTCAAAACACCGCATAAAGTGGATGAACTTGGAGGACATTATGCTGAGTGAAATACATCAATCACAAAAGGACAAATATTGTATTAGTCCGTTATTGTAATAGTTAAGGAATCATTTATCTATGGAAGGTCATTTTCGTTGTTGGTTACCAGGGGTGGGAAGGGAAGGTAGGGAATACTGTTAGATAGATAGAGATAAGTTTTGATTTTTGTGAAGAAAAGGGCAATGTACCAAATATGAGTGATCAATATAGTGGCACTGAGGAAGAGAAAGACATAGAGAGGTACGTGGGAAGTACAGACAACAAAGATGAACCCTTTTGCGCATATAGTACGGTGTCGTCAGTGAAGGCAAACACAGGTGTGTGGTTGGATAGATGGGTGGACAGGCTGAAATATTAGGTATGTATATGAGGTGGAGATTGCACCCAAGAATATGTCTAGGGTTGGCAGACAGTGGTCCAGTAACTTTAAGTGTATGATCTGAAGTGCAGCCAGAATGCTCCTTGGAAGCAAGAATGGCCAGATTTCGTCTCACCTATTTTGGTCATGTTGTAAGAAGGGACCATTCCCTGGAGAAGGATGTCATGCTTGGTAGGGTGGAGGGTCAACAAAAGAGGGGGAGGCCTTCAATGAGATGGATTGACACGGTGGCTGCTCTGATGGGCTCAATATAGCAGGGATTGTGGGGCTGGTGCGGGATCAGGCAGTGTTTCGTTCTGCTGTGCATGGGGTCGCTATGAGTCAGAAATGACTCGACGGCACTTAACAACAACAACAACAATGATCTGAATTCCTAGATGTATGATAGGGCTGGCAACGGGCAAGGTTGTAGACACTGCATGGTCACAGCCAGCTACCCAGAGGGACTGAGTAGTTGAACTTGTGGGCTTGGGACCATAGTTGCAGAGGACATCAAGCTCAATTGGCATAACACACTACACAAAACATTGTTCCACCTCCTACTGTGGCGAGTAGAGACTGAGATCTTAAAAGCTTGCAAGCTGCCATCTAGATGCAATGATGGGTTACTCCTCATCCAGAGCAAAGAAGAATGAAGAAAACCAAAAATTCATGGAAACCATTGGTCCTAGCGACTGGTACACCATCCGATCTGCAGCCTTTACTACTATGAGACCAGAAGAAATAGACGGTGCTTGGCTACTACTGTCAACCACTTGGAAGAGGACCTTTGTAGGAGATCCTGGATAGACAGGGAGATCAATGTGTAACAAAAGTCAAAATCATTTGGAAAAAAAAAAAAAAAGCAGGGAAGAGGTTTGCTGGCCCGATGGAGCCTGGTGGAACCATTGAGACCATGGCCCCTAGCTGCTCTTCAGGTCTGGAATTGAACGCACACCTGTGGCTTCCAGCCAAACAATAGACAGACATATCTGTTGAGCATTTACCTGAGGTAGATACACTTTTTGGAGAGAACAAGCATGAGAGAAAGAAGGGCCGCTCAGGGAAAGGGAGTAGGAGTGCGTGGAGGGATAGACACAGAGAAGAGGTAGCTATCAGGGGGAAGTGGGAGGGGAGATGTTGCACTGTGCTAAATTGTGGTCAATGTCATGAGACAAAGTGTATGTGAACTGCTGTATGGGAAGTGTATTTGCTCTGTAAATTTTCACCCAAACACACACACACACACACACAAAGTGTTATAAAAAAAATTAAATTAAAAAAAAAAAAAAAGGTTTTCAGGGGCCAATTCTTTGAGAAGTGGATTGTCCCATCCTTCTTTCAAGTTTGCCTTAGTCTGGAAGCTCCGCTGAAATCTGCCCCCCCAGGCATGACCCTGCTGGTATTTGAAATACCAGTGCCATAGCCTCCAGCCTCACAGCACCATGCAGGCTACCACAGTATGAGTGAAGATGACTAGAAGCACTTACTGATGAAGATTATAATCTACAGTCTGCAATATGGGTTACACCTCAAAATAATGAAAACAAAAATCCTCAGAACTGGACCAATAAGCAGCATCATGATAAATCGAGAAAAGGTTGAAGTTGCCAAAGATTTCATATTACTTGGATCCACAACGAACACCAGTGGAATCAACACTCAAGAAATCAGACTACATATTGCACTGGGCAAATCTGCTGCAAAAGACTTCTTTAAAGTGCTGAAGAGCAAAGATGTCTTTTTAAAGAATAAGGTGGGAGCTTGGTGGCACAATGCCTAAGACATTTGACTGCTAACTAGAAGGCTGGTGATTCAAACCCACAAGCCACTCCTTGGAAGGAAGGTTGGGCAATCTACTTCTGTAGTGATACCATCTAGGAAGCCCAAGGAGGGGTTTCTATGAGTTGGATCAGACTTGATGTCAGTAAGTCTGTTTTTTAACCCAAGCCTTGGTGTTGTAAATTGCCTCATATGCATGTGAAAGCTGGACAATGAATAAGGAAGATAAAAGAAGAGCCAATGCTTTTGAGTTGTGGTGTTGGTGAAGAATATTTCAAGTACCATGGACTGCCAAAAGAACAAGTAAATCTGTCCTGGAAGAAGGGCAGTTGGAATGCTCCTTTGAAGTGAGAAAGGCCAGACTTTGTCTCACCTACTTTTGTCATGTTGTCAGAAGGGACCATTGCTTGGAGAAGGATATCACGCTTAGTAAGGGGGAGGGTCCATGTAAAGCCTCAATAAGATGGATTGACACAGTGACTTCAATGATGGGCTTAAGTATAGCAAAGATTGTGACGATAGCACATGATTGGGCAGTGTTTTGTTCTGTTGTATATAGGATTACTATGAATTGGAGCCAACTCAATGGCACCTAACAACAACATATAAACTCACTGCCAGTGAGTTGATTCTGACTCATAGAGACCTCCATTGGGTTTCCAAGGCTGTAAATCTTTATGGAAGTAGATTGCCCCATCTGCCTTCAGCAGAGCAGCTCGTTTGAACTGCTGACCTGCTTGACACTGTGCCACCAGAACTCCATATGTGTGTGTATGTGTGTGTATGTATATACAGGATCTCTGGTGGCATTTGACTGCTAATCAGAAAGCTGGTGGCTCAAACTCACTAGCTACTCTTCCAGAGGAAGAATGGACACTCTACTTCTGTAGTGATACCATCTCAGCAACACAAGGAGGGTTGCTATGAGCCAGAACTGACTCAATGGCAGAGTTTGTTTTTGTTTTTGGTTTCATGTATGTATGTGTGTGTATGTGTGTGTGTGTGTGTGTACACACACATATGTTTGTATTATAAATAAAAATTTATGGGGGTCTTTGGCTGGGGTTTGTATTAGGTAATATTTGTTTCATAAAATAAGTTGGGAGGTGTTCCTTGTTCCATTTTCCAGAAGAGATTGTGTATAATTGCTGCTAATTCTTTAAATGTTTGATAGAATTCTCCAGTTTGACCATCTGGAATTGAAGTTTTCACTTTTGGGAGTTTTTAATTACAAATTTAATTTTCCTTATACTTGTTGTTGTTGTTATGTACCGTCGAGTCGGACCCGACTCATAGTGACCCCTCCTTGGGTTTTTGAGGCAGTATCACTACGGAAGTAGATTGCCCCATCTTCCTTCCGAGGAGTGACTGGTGGGTTTGAACCACCAGCCTTCTGGTTAGCAGTCAAGTGCCTTAGGCACTATGCTACCAGAGCTCCCTCCTTATACTTATAGGGCTATTAAATTTTGGATTTAATCTTGATTACATTGTGGTAATTTTTTTTTTTTTCTTTTTAATGGATTTGGCCCATTTCTTTTCAGGTGTCAAATTTTTGTGTGCACAGTTGTTTGTAGTGTTTCCTTATTTATTTATTTATTTTTTGTATCTATGGGATCTTTAATAAAATTATCCCATTTCATTCCTGACATTGGTAATTTGTGTCTTCTCATGTTTCGTTTTGTTCATCTTTCTAGAGGTTTGCCAATTTTACTGATCTTTACAAAGAGCTAACTGTTTCATTCATTTACTCTTTTATTTTTTTTCTATTTCTTAGATGTGTCTTTTTCTTATTGTATTTCTTCTACTGGTTTTGTACATATTGTGCTCTTGTTTTTGTGTGTTCTTGATGTAGCAACTTAGCTTATAATTTTGATTCTTTTCCCCTTTTCTGCTGTTTACCTTTAGTGCTATAAATTTCCCTCTCATCACTGTTTTAGATCTTCCACAAATTTTTCTGTGCTGCATTTCTTTTTTGTTCAGTGCAGTGTGCTTGATTTCCTTGTAACTTCCTCTTTGACCCGTGGATTGTTTAGAAATGTGTTTAGTTTTAAATGTTTGCAGATATTCTTTTCTATTTTTAAATTTTGATTTCTAATTTAATTCCATTGTAGTCAAAGAACACAATTTCTATCATTGCAATTCTTTTAAACTTGTTATGGTCTGTTTTATTTTTCAAGGTATAATTTATCTTAGTATTATCAGCCATTTTTTCTTTGAGTGCATTCTCCTGTCATAGGTAGTGTGTTCAATAAATGTCTATTTGTTCCTGTTGGTTGATGTTGTCGCTGCATTTCCTATGCTTTTGTTGATTTTCTATTAAGTTGTTAGGATAGTGATATAGAAATTTCAAACTATAATTGTGGATTTGTCTATTTGCTTTCAGTTCCATCACTTTATCTTGCATTAATACAGTCACTTTTGCTTTCTTTTGATTGTTGTTTGCATTATACATTGATGTATATCAATATAGTCAAAGTGTGTTCTTTGAGTACAATAGAATTAAATTAGAAACCAAACCAAAAGTTACAGGAATATCTCCAAATATTTGAAAATGAACCAACACATGTGTAAGCAATGAATGGGGTCAGAGAGGAAGTCTCAGGAAAATCAATAATATATTTTTGCTTTTGTTGTTTTTGTTGTTGTTATGTGCCATCGAGTTGGACCTGACTCATAGAGACCCTTCCTTGGGTTTCGGAGGCAGTATCACTACAGAAGTAGATTGCCTCATCTTCCTTCCGAGGAGTGGCTGGTGGGTTTGAACCTCCAGCCTTCTGGTTAGCAGTCAAGTGCCTTAGGCACTATGCTACCAGAGCTCCTATTTTTGCTTTTAGACATTCTATATCAGTATTTGAAGTGAGTTATTGTAGAAACCATAAAACAAAAAAAAAAAAAAAAAACCTGTTGCCACTGAGTAGATTCTGAAACATGGAGATTCCATGTGTTACAGAGAAGAATTTTTCCATAGAGTTTTCTTGGTTGTTACCTTTCCAAAAGCAGCTCACCAGTTCTTGAGTGCAAACTATTCTCACCACTTTAGGATGTATATTTTAATATACTCTGCAAATACTTATTTTTTAATTGGTATATTTAGACCATTTATATTTATTGTAATTATTGATGTGTTAAATGATACATCTGCCACTTTTGTGTGTTTTTTTGTTGTTGTTCTCTTTTTCATTTCTGTATTTTCTTTTTCCTGTCCTTCTGTGGCTTAACTTGAACTATTTTTAAAATCCCACTTCAACTTAATTATTATTATTTTTTTTTAATGTATACCATTGTATAGAATTTTTAGTGGTTTTGCTAGATTTTTTTTTAATATATACATAACTTATTATAGTCTACTAACGTGATCATTTTATCAGTTTGGATAAATTTTTAAAATCTTAACTCCCTTTACATACTTTCACCCTCAACTGATTATAATTGTATTAAACATTTCCTCTATGTATTTTTAGAACCACATGTAAAATTGATATAGTTTTACTTCAACTTTCAAACTAGATTTAGAAAGCTTAAGAAAATTAGGAATCTCTATATTTACATATATTTTTGCTTGTCATATTCTTGTTTTCTTTGCTAATGTTCCAAGATTCCTTTCCTTTTTTTATACTTTTCTTTCTCTTTAGCCACTTATTTTGGGTAGATCTGCAGGCAGCAAATTCTCTTAATTTTGTTTTTCATTTTAGAATATCTTGATTTTCTCTTCTTTTCTGAAAGATATTTTCACTGGATATAGAATTCTCAGTTGACATTTCTTTGCTTTTAAGACTTGAAATAAAATGACTTCCATGTTTAATTTTTTCCCTAAAAGGAATGCATCATTTGTCTTTGAATGGCTTCAAGGTTTTCTTTGTTTCAGAAGTTTGACTATGATGTCTTCCATGGATTTCTTTGGGTTTATCCAGGTTGCAGTCAGCTCATCTTCTTGAATTTGTAGGTTTATACCTTTTGTCAAATTTGAGAATTTTTATAAGCCATTATTTCTTTGAATAATTTTTGGCTCCATATTCTTTTTAAAATCTATTTTATTGAAATATAATTTATGTACAGTGAAATACACAAAACTAAAGTGACATGAGTAAGTGCATTTTCTTTTAGTGTTCCCTCCCCTCACATCTAACCCCTTGCAACCAACAAAGAAAATTTCCCTCCATAGATAAACCTTTCCTTGACCCTCTACAACAATGAACTAATACTATATTTGTCCTTCTGTGATTGACTTATTTCAATCAGCATAATGTCCTCCAAGTTCATCCATATTATGTGGTGTTTTGCAGACTCTACATTATTCTTTAGTGCTGCATAGCATTCCATTATGTGTATGTATCATAATTTGGTCATGCACTCTTCCACTTTAAATCATAGAGATAAGTCCCTTGCCAGATATATAATTATTGGCAAAT
>NW_006921733.1:2956758-2978993 GCF_000298275.1 Orycteropus afer afer
AATTCCCTTAATTTCTGCTTATCTGGAAATGTCCTAATTTCACCATCATATTTGAGGGACAATTTTGCTGGGTACATAGTTCTTGGTTGGAAATTTTTCTCTTCCAGGGTTTTATATATACCATCCCATTGTCTTCTTGCTTGCATGGTTTCTGTCGAGAAATATGAGCTTAGTCTTACTGGTTGCCCTTTGTAGGTAACTTTGTTTTTCCTGTGCTGCTCTCATGATTCTTTATCTTTGGCTTTGGTAAGTTTGATGATGATGTGTCTTTGTGATTTTCTTTTGGGTTCTATCCTGTTTGGGATTCATTGGACTTCCTGAATGGAAATTTTCTCATCTTTCATCATATCAGGAAAATTCTCTTCCAACAAATCTTTGACAATTTTCTCTGTGGTTTTATTTTTCTCCTCCGGTTCTGGAATTCCGATTACATGTAGCTTATTCCTTTTGAAGGTATCCCACATGAATCTTAGGCTTTCTTCATTTCATTTTGATATTTTTTTCTGATTGATCCCTTTCCAAAGAATGTTCAGGTATTTGCCTTCAATCTCCCTAATTCTCTCTTCCATTGATTCAATTCTGCTTCTTTGTCCATTCAATGTCTTATCTATTTCTGAAAATTTAGTATTAATCTTCTGGATTTCTGTGTGTAGATTTTGTATCATTTCCAGTTTTTATTTATTTTGTCATTTTGTTCTTTGAAAATTGTTCTAGGGTTTTCTCTGTGTTTTCCTCGATCTGTCTCTCAATTTGTTGAAGATACCTAAATATAATTCTTTTGAATTCCTTATCAGGGAGTTCCATTGCTGTGTCTTCCTCAGGGATGTGTTTTGGGTCTGTATCCTTGTCCCTTGTTTCTCCTGCTTTATCTTGTTTCTTTGTGTAGACTATGATGCTCTGTTGTCTCCAAGGCATTGTGACATTTCTGTGTTTATATTTAATTGGTGATTGTATGTAGGAGTGACTTGCCCACATTTTTTTGTTTTCTTTGTATGTTTTCTATGCAAGCAGGGTACTGGGCTCCTTTATTCTCTAATTGACAGCACTTAAACACTCACCACCTGTCCCCTTTCTTGTTGTCAGGCTCTTATATGTTCCTGACGACCTTGGCAAACAGGGCCTATTCTTAGGTCTCTGGAATCCGAATGAGAATGCTGTCACTTTAAAATCTAAAATGGTTGCCACTTATAAAGATTCAAAATGGTTGCATGCTCAGTCACTTTAAATATCCAAAATGGCCACCACTTGTAAACATTCAAAATGGCTGAGCCTTCGGTCACTTTAAATATCTGAAATGGCTGCCATGTGTAAACAATCAAAATGGCTGCACCCTCTGGACAGCAGAAAGTCAACAGCTCGAGTTGTGTCCTTCCTTGTTGTTTCCCTTCCTAGTCATAGGCTACCAGCACAGTTGTCCCTGCAGCCCTTGGTGACCAGGGCTGATCTTTAGGTCCCAACACCACTTGGAAATATTCAGGTTGTTGTTCCCATCAGAGCAGCTGACAGTCTGCAGCTCCAACCATCTCAGTGCTCACTGTTTTGTTCAGGTTTTTTCACTAGTTGGTGCCTAATCCACTTCTGTATAGTTCCTTTCAAAGCTCAGGGCTCCAGGATTATCTTCGTATCTCAATTGTTTTTTTCTTTTTGTAGAAGAGGGTCTGTTTTGCTTGTCTGCCTATTCCTCCATCTTACCAGAAGTCGGCTCCATATTCTTTTTCTTCTTCTTCCTAGACTCTAATGACATGAATTTAGATCTTTTATTATATTCTTTGAGGTTATTTTCAGTTTTCCCAGTTGGGTAATTTCTATTGTTCAGTCTTCAAGTTAAATGATTCATTCCTCTATCCCTTCCATCCTGCTGGAAAGCCTTGCCCACCCACTGATCTTTTCATTTTGGTTATTTTATTTTTCGTATCTCAAATTTCTATTAGGTTCTTCTTTTTCTTTTCCATATTTTTTCAAGAAACTTTTTAGTTTTTCATTGATTAAAGCATGTTTTTAATATTGGCTTTAAGTTTTTTTTTATCATATAATTCTAACATCTTTGTGTTCTTAATGGTATCATCTATCTATTTGTTGCCTTTTTTTCATTATGGTTAAGACCTTTGGTTCTTGTTGTTGTTGTTATGTGCCATCAAGTCGGACCCAACTTGTAGCAACCCCTCCTTGAGTTTCTGAGGTGGTATCACTATGGAAGTAGATTGCCCAACTTTCTTTCCAAGGAGTGGCTGGTGGGTTTGAACCACTAGCCTTTTGGTTAGCAATCAAGTGCCTTAGGCACTATGCTATCAGAGCTCCTTTCTGGTTTTCAGTATGAAAAAAAAAAAATGTATACACACACACACACATTTGAAATCTTTTAATTTCAGGTATTATTTTATGAGATTCTGTATCATATTTTGTGTTCTGTTTCAGCTGGCTTTTTCCAGCATTGCTCTGGCAAGGGAAGATGGAATGCTAAGGGAAGGTGGGATACTACCTTTTTATTTTCAGGTGACAATAGAAGTCTAGGTTCCCCACAAAGTCTCCATAAACACCCAGGTTGTGTGCATGAGGAGTGTTTTCTTTTACTGTTACACACTGATAGAAGTTCTAGCTTCATGTTGTGCCTCCAATAATACTTCCCTGGTCTTATATAGTGGCATAGTGCCTAAGGCACTTGACTGCTAACCAGAAGGCTGGTGGTTCAAACCCACCAGCCCACTTCTAGGAAGGAAGTTTGGGCAGCCTATTTCTGTAGTGATACTGCCTCAGAAACCCAAGGAGGGGTCATTATGAGTCAGGTCAGACTTAATGACACATAACAACAACAACAACAACAAATTTAGAGATCAAAAACACAATGAAACACTGAGATAAAAATATATATAGAGAGAAAATGAAGAGTACATAAGTGATTTGTGAGAAAAATTTGAAGAATCTAATATGTGAGGAATTAGGCTTCCCATAAAGGAAATAATCACATAATAGATTCTCTCTTCTTGTATTGTTATGGAGTTCTGGTGGTGTAGTGCCTAAGGCATTTGACTGCTAACTAGAAAGTCGGAGGTCCAAACCCACCAGCCACTCCTCAGCAGAGGGAAAATAGAATATTTATCCTTGTGAAATTTATTTACTTAAGTTAGCATTATGTCCTCCAAGTCCATCCATGTTGTAATGTTTTACAGATTCATCATTGTTCTTTATGATTGAGTAATATTTCCTGGCATGTATTTGTACACCCATGTTCATTGCACTATTATTCACAATTTTGCATATACACACATCAGTTGATAAGCATACAGGTTATTTCCACCTTTTGCTATTGTGAATAATGCTACTATGAATATACTCACTGGCATTGAGTTGGATCTGACTCATAACACCCCCTTCTTCAGTTTCCAAGGTGGTATCGCTATGGAAGTAGATTGCCCAATCTTCCTTCTGAGGAGTGACTGATGGGTTTGAACTGCCAGCCTTCTGGTTAGCAGTAAAATGCCTTAGGCACAATTCGAAAAAAACAAAACAAAACAAAAAAAACTTGTATGGTGAAGCAGAAGGCTGGTAGTTCAATCCACCAGCCACTCCTCGGAAGGAGGGTTGGGCAATCTACTTCTGTAGTGATACTGCCTTGGAAACCCAAGAAGCGGTCATTATGAGATTATGTGTTGGGTCCAACTCGAGGGCAAATAACAACAGCAACAACATGGTGAGACTTCAGATCACATACTTTAGACATGTTATCCGGAGAGACCAGTCCCTGGAGAAGGACATCATGTGTGGTAGACTATAGGTCAGTGTAAAAGAGGAAGACCCTCAACAAGATGGATCAACACAGTGGCTACAATGATGGGCTCAAATATAGCAAGTATTGTGAAAATGGTTCAGGATCAGGCAGAGTTTCATTCTATTGTATGCTGGGTCAATATGAGCTAAAACTGACTCAGTGGCACCTAACAACAAGAACATGTTGTCTTGATGGATTGAGAATTTCCTTATGTGTAAGGTGTGATTCTTATAGGCAACAAAAGGATAGACCATGTATTTTTATCCATTTTGTCTTTTACAAGGGGAGTTTAAACCACTTATATTTAAGGTTAGTACTGAAAATGAAATATCCACTTAATTTTGCTGTTTGTTCTTTGTCTTTTTATTTGTATTTTTACGCTACTTTTGTTTTTTGTTTCTTTTTTATGATGAGCCTTTTTTATTTCTTCCCTGCATTTTTTTTCTAGTTTGTTTCTTAGTGGTTACCACAAATATTAATTACATAACTTGCAATTGCAACAATGTTTAAAAAGCAAGAAACAAGATAAGAACATTAACATACTAAAAATATTCCTATTTGCTCCTCCCTCTCCCATTTCTATTCCTAAGACTCCGTTGACATCATTGTAGAGGCAGTCCCGAGATTATGAAAGAGTTCCATTTCTAAGTCTAACTTTAAATTGAATTTGTATATTAAGTCACAATAGTTAGATTCGGTTCATAACTAAGGTCAGTTAAACAAATGTTTGTATTAGTTTATAGTGTATAGTGTACCTTTCTATGCATAAAAAAAGGAAAAGAAAAACACTTCCAGATACACTAAAACATGTTTCACATAATAATAGAATAATAATAATAATAATAACGTTCTGATATTCATTGCAAATTAGTGCCCATTTGTTATTATAAATCATGGTGTTGTTGTTAGCTGCCATTAAGTTGACTCCGACTCACAGTAACCTTATGTACAACAGATCAAAACACTGTGATTCAAACCCACCAGCTAATCCACAGAGGAAGATGAAGGCAATCTGCTTCTGTAAAGATTTACAGCATCAGATACGCAATGGGGGTCACTATATGTCAAATCAACTTGATGGCAGTGGGCTTGGATTTTTTTTTTATTTGATTGTATGTAGGTCAAACACTAGTAACATGGGGAATGCCTGTACATCTTATATCCAATAGACTTACTATGTACTTTTTTCTTATGTACTTGTTTTTCATTTGCTGTGGAAGTCAACTACTGAGTTTACTCTCTGATTAAACTTTCTCCCATGGAGCAGAGAGTAAACTCAATAGTATTTATATTTGCCCGTGCTGTTGCTCTTTTTTTTTTTTTAAATCTCTTAATATATAAAGAGGAGGAGTTTAGACCACTTATATTTAAGGTTATTACTGAAAATGAAATATCTACTTGCTAATTGTTCTTTGTTTACATATATATATACACACACACACATATGTATATATGTGTACATATATGTGTGTGTGTGCGTATATATAATATATATATATATATATATATATAAAATTTTCCATTTGTAGATTTGAGTATTTGTTTAATGCTTTTTCTTTTCCACTTGGAGAACTTCCTTAAGTAGTACCTGTGGGCTGGTCTGGTAAAGAAAAATTCCCAGAGCTACGATTTGTTTAGGAATGTCTTGATTTCTTCCTCATTTTTGAATAACAACTTTGTGGGTAAATAGTTCTTGGTTGGCAATCATTTTCCTTCAATATTTTATATATGCCACTTCATTGTCTTCTGACCTTCAGGTTATCTGGGGAGAAATCCACCCTAATTCTTATGAAAGACCCTTGATATGTTACTTTGCGCTTTTCTCTCAATCCTTTCAGAATTCTCTCCTTGTCTTTGGTTTTCAGGAATTTTATTAGGATGTGACACAGGGTGGATCTCCTTGTATGTTTTCTAATGTGGGTTCTATTCTAAATCCGTTTTCCCAAAATAATCCCAAACCCTTTGTCATTGAGTTTAATTCCTACTCATAGTGATCCTATAGGACAGAGTAGAACTGTTTCATAAGGTTTCCAAATCTGTAAATCTTTACAGGAGCAGATTGTCTCATCTTTCTCCCACGGAGCAGCTGGTAGGTTTGAACTAGTGACCTTTCTTTTAGCAGCTGAGCACTTAACCACTGCATCACCAGGGCTCCTTCAATTCCTTATTCAGGTCTGGAAAATTCTCTAAGATTATATCTTGGAAAATTCTTACTATACTTTTATTATTGTTCTCTGAAATTCCAAAAATTCTATTGTTAGATTTCTTTATTGAGGCCCACATTTCCATTTAGTTTGTTAGCCTTTTTGTTCTTTTTCTTCTTTCTCTAGAGACTTAATAAATTCATTCTTCTGTCTTCCAGTTCACATACTTTACCTTTGTTTGTTTGAATCTATTGTTGAATTTTTCTTTTGCATTTCCTAAGTAAGTTATTTTATTTTTCAATTCCAATCATTCTCTTTGGCTTTTTTTTTTTTTTTTTTTAATGTTCTCAATTTCCTCATTCAGTTTCTCATTTGTTTTCCCCTGATCTCCTTTAGTTTATTTTTTGCTTTCTTTACATCTATTTAATACCATTGTCTAAGTCTTCCATTTTATCCATTATCTTAGTTTCCAAAGGAGAAATTTCTGCCTTGTCATATTTTTCTTTTGATTGGTCCTTCTTTTCTTGTGGTTTTGTATATTATTTTTGTTGTTGTTGAACAAGGGTAATTTTAATATCTTTTTCTGGTTGTTTAACTGTTTATGGAAATATTTTTGTTAGGTTTATGTCCATTATATTCTCCTAAGTACCACTAGAGACACCTTGCTTGTAGGATCTTTCAGCATTGAGTCAATAGTTCTGTCTGAGGATTTACCTCTTATTCTCAGTTTCTAGCCTGCTGCTACAGCTGTTAGGTGTTTTGAAGTTTTAAAACTCTGATTGGTTACACTGGCTGGTTCTCCATAGAGAGGCTGACTTTAGTGGTTTTTGAGGGTCCCTCTGTCTTCTATTGGTTTGGCTATATAGCACAGAGTGCACTCTTGGTTGCTTCTCTTCCTTCTGTTAGATTATGGGATTGTTTCCCCTCTTTCCCCACTGTGGCTGACTGTGTATGTATGGAAGTTTTCTGCTGACTGCAGATGGAAGTGGTGGGTATTGGTTCTCCCTAGATGAAGGTGGGAAGCACTTTTGGTCCTTCCCTCATTGGTGATCCTATAGAGGTTCTCTCAGGCTCCCAGTTGTTCCCACTGTGTTGCCTGTTTGATGTATTTTTCTTGCCCTTGTTGAAGGATATGCTGCTCAGCTACTCATGATATCTGGGTCCCAATACTCTCCAGTTTCTTGTCTCAGTGAGATTCAACAGCTTCCGTTCACAGCACCTCAGCCACCCTGCTCCCCCTTCCAATTGCATGACCCATGAACTCCCACAGCCACTCTGTGCAACCTTAATCAGACTACACTTTCTTCAGTTTAGTTTCTGTCTTGCATTTATAGTTTGAAGTGTTCCCTATTCCTATCCCAAAATGAGCACAATGAGCTGATTCCTCTGAATGCTAGTGTCCAGAATCTCCCAGATTATCTGCCTACCTTGCTCTTTCTCTTGCTTGTTACTGGGCTTACCTGTGCTCTGCAAAACTTCAACTGCCATCCAGAGGTCCGATATCTCAGTTTGTGCTTATTTCTATTCTTGTTCAGTGGTTTACTTATAGATAGATTAAGTGGAAGTGACTGTTTACTTTAGGAGCTCTAGTGGTGCATAGAGCCTAAAGCATTTGACTGCTAACTCTCTTACCCTGCTATCTTGATTATTTTGTTGAGGGAAGAGGATTTACTGAGTTGTTTACTCTACCATTATGGAATTCTCATCCTAGTTGACAAGTTATATGCTCACCCCACCTAAATAATTAGCCTGTTCCTCAGCCCTGACCAGGTGTCACTATGTAGAAATGTGTTACCAGTGTTGTTAGAACAAATATGGATATGCTTGCAAAATGCTCTCAGATTTTTATTTTATAAACTTAAGTCAATATTTTATTTTGGAGGATACAACCAATTTGTTTTCTCTATTCAAGGGAGCTTTATCAAAGCCATCCTACCTCCTTTCAGGTATTCATTCCTTCAGTCCATTTACATATGTTAAACACTGGTCATTCATCTGCAGTAATGATGGTCACTGGAGACTCAATGGGATCTACTTGAAGGATGTAGAATAAATTGGGTTTAAATTAGTATATTCAGTCAATAAGAGCTCATTTCAAACTTCATAGTGCCTTGCATTACAAAATATAATATCTAACTCACATTTTATTTATCTTTCAATTTGATCTTAGAAAACCTAAGGGAACATACATATTCAGATTTTTGTACTAAGGACAATATAGAGAATAAAGATTTTTGAAGTGCAAGTGTCCATAAAGATAAAAAGTGTCCATAAAGATAAAAAGTCTGTACTAATTTCTAAATAGGGTACAAAATGTTTGAGTTTGATGTTGAGATTATCTACTAAAAATACAGTATACCCAAACAGATAATCATGCAAATTCTTGATGAAATCAACTTTTTTGCATACTTCAAAGAGCAGTGCCTTACACCATTGCAAACCTGGCAAGTAATTTCAAAAAGACTGTAATTCATATTCAAATACCATGCTTGCACATGACACTGATTGTCCCAGATGTGCTAGTACTGTAAAAAGACATTAAGATTAATTTTTAAATATTGAAAATACCACTTTTACTGTATGATCTATAGTGCATCCAATTTTGAAGGAAAAAAAATCCTTGGATTTGAAACTAGTTCATACAAGGGAAGATATTGTTGATTGAAGACTCAAAATCCTCATCAGTTATACTTTTCACTTGAGGTGCCTACCCCACCTATGCGGAAGCTAGCAGCAACCACAATCATTCACATCAATGCCTGTTGCTGTGTGCCTTTGGGTGGTTCTGACTCATAGAAACGCTATGTACGAAAGAAGGAAATATTGACTATCCTCAAAATTACTGCCATTTATTGAGCCCATTGTTGCAATTCACTATGTAAATCCATCTCATTAAGGGTCTTCCTCTTTTTTGCTGACCTTCTACTTTATGAAGCATCAGGTACTTCTCTAGGGTCTGGTACCTCCTGATAAGATGTCCAAATTACCTGAGACACATTTTCACCATTCTCAACTCTAAGGAGCATTCTGGCTGTACTTCTTCCAAGACAGACTTGTTCATTATTCTGGTCAAATCAGACCCAACTCATAGATGTCCCTCCTTGGGTTTCCAAGGTGGTAACACTATGGAAGTAGATTGCCCAACCATCCTTCCTAGGAGTGGGTGGTGGGTTTGAACTGCCAGCCTTCTGGTTAGTAGTCAAATGCCTTAGGCACTATGCCACCAGAGCTCCCATTCTTCTGGTAGTACATGGTATATTCAATATTCTTTGCCTACACCATAATTGAAAGGCATCACTTCTTCTTTGGTTTTCCTTATTCATTGTCCAGCTTTCACATGCTTGAAGCTCTTGAAAATACCCTGCCTTGGGTCAGGCACACCTTAGTCCTCAAAGTGACATCTTCGTTTTTAAACACTTCAATGAGTTCTTTTGCAGAAGATTTGTCCAAAGCTTAGAAAGGAGCAAACTTGACTCCAGCTAATTAGTGCTATCTTTCTTTGTTTGGTTTCTCCCTCTCATTTCCTTTCCATCCTCCCTTCTCCCACCTTTTTTTATGAGGAGATAGAGGGCTACTCTGATGGTTCCTTATATCAAGATGGAATTTAAGATCCCAGAAGCACAGACTTTTACATTAGAAGGGACAGATTTACAGGTCATGTTTTTGTTAAAAATAAATTCTATAGAGTATTCTTAGATAATCATTCATCCAGGCCTTGAAGTAAGATTTTCTATTTTAGTTTCTATTTATGTTCTATTTTAACTTCCATCTGGGAAAAAAAAAAAGTTGCATGGTGTAGTGACTCTGGTTTAGAAATTATGAGAACTGGAACCTAGCCTACATATTTTTGTAACTTGCTATGAGAATTTAAGTCAATAGATTAACCTGTTTGAATTTCAATATTCTTATTTGTAAAACTGAAATTTCTCATTTACTCTCTTTTCTGTAATTTGTTCCATGAGAGAATAAACCAAGAATTATTTTTAAGGTGATATTGCCTGTTTCCATAAACTCTCCACAAGATATACAGCTTACTTGTTAATCTTCAAAAGAACATGTTTGCTATATTTTAACTTTGATAGTTATTTTAAAAGTGTTTTGTCCCAGTTATTGTTATACAAGCACACACATTTAGCTCAACTTTAGCCAAAGCTTGCCTAAATAGATGTATATGTTCCTAAGAAAATATAATTTATATGTTCCTAAGAAGTTAAAAAAAAAAAAAAAAATCAAAGGATTTGACTCCTGAGAAGGAATTGAGGCAAGGGAGATTCTCCACTACTGACTTTGAAAATGGAGGAGGCTATGTGGCAAAGGTCTGAAAGCATTCCCTAGGAGCTAAACGGAGGAATCAGACATAGGGATCTGGTGAGGAGAGGGAATCCAGGCCACACCCCAAAGCAGCAAGGCAGGAAAGTGGAAGAAAGGAGAGGAAAAGGCCAGAGGACCTGGACAGAGTGAGGAGTCAGCTGCAGGGATCCAGGTCAGAAGAGGAAACACAGGCCGTGCCACAAAGTGGCAATGAGGAAAAACGGGAGAAAGAAGAGTAACAGGCCAGGGAAACAGGGACAGAGTGAGGAGTCAGCTGCAGCTGTCCAAGTGAGGAGAGGGAACCCAGGCCACACCCCACAAGCAGCAAGGTGGGAAAACAGGGAAAGGACAGAAAAGGCCAAGGGGACTGGGACAGAGTGAGGAGTCAGCCACAGGGACCCAGGCAAGGAGAGGGGACCCTGGACACCCCCCACAATTGGCAAGGTTACTCCCAAGGCCAGGGAGAATGGGACAGAGCAAGAAGTCAGCCACAGGGATCCAGGTGAGGAGAGGGAATGCAGGCCATGCCCCACATGTGGCATGGTGGGAAAGCAGGAGAAAGTAGAGGAAAGGCCAATGGGACCAGGACAGAGCATGGGGTCAGCTGCAGAGATCCAGGTAAGTGTGGTTGGAGAGGTTTCCAACAGCTAAGGGAGACAATCATGTCTGTCAGTTTGTCCTACTGTGGTGATGTGTTGCAGTGACTCTTGAGGCTGTGCCACTGGTGTTTCAAACCCAGCAGGGTTCACATGGTGCACAGGTATCAGCCCAGCTTGCAGATTGAGACAGACTAGGAAGAAGGAATAGGCCATCCACTTCTCAAACAACTGACCAGGGAAAACCTTACAAATAGCAAAGTAACGCTATCTGATACATTACTGCAAAACTTTATGAATAGTCCAGAAACATTGTCCAATAAGAGGAGGAAGATGAGTCACATAGGTTAGAAGGCTCTCTAAATAGGACTGGAGAAGAGCTGCATCATAAGAGTAAAATCAGTCTTACTCATGTGGATAAGCTAAAGCTTTCAAGACCTCCATTTGCTGACGTGGCACCACTCAAATTGAAGAGAAACATCTGCAAACATCCATTAATCATTGGAACATGGAATGTACAAAGTATGAATCTAGGAAAATTAAAATTTGTCAGAAATGAAATGGAACACATAAAGATTGATATCCTAGGCATTAGTGAGCTGAAATGGACTAGTTTTGGCCATTTTGAATCAGCCAATCATATCATCTACTGTCCCGGGAATGACAGTTTAAAGAAGAATGGCATGGCATTCATCATCACACAGGATGTTTCAAGATCTGCCCTGAAGTACAATGCTGTCAGTGATAGGATAGTATCCATATGTCTACAAGGAAAACCCATTAATATGACTCTTATTCAAATTTATGCCCCAACCACCAAAGCCAAAGATCAGGAAATTGAAGAATTTTGTCAACTTTTGCAGTCTGCAATTGACTGAACATGTAATCAGGATGTGTTAATTATCACTGGTGACTGAATTGCAAAAGTTGGAAACAAAGAAGAATCACCGGTAGTTGGAAAATTTGACCTTGGTGACAGAAATAATTCTGGAACTCACATGGTAGAATTTTGCAAGACCAATGACTTACTCATTGCAAACACCTTTTTTCAACAACACAAATGGTGGCTGTCCATGTGGCCTTAACCAGATGGAACACACAGGAATCAGACTGACTACATCTGTGGCAAGAGACGATGGAAAAGCTTAATATCTTCA
This sequence comes from Orycteropus afer afer, assembly GCF_000298275.1. Lineage (NCBI taxonomy): Eukaryota > Metazoa > Chordata > Mammalia > Tubulidentata > Orycteropodidae > Orycteropus > Orycteropus afer. Next base: position 2,968,733 of record NW_006921733.1, read on the forward strand.
GCCAAAACCAGACAAGGAGCTGATTGTGGAACAGACCATCAACTGCTCATATGCAAGTTCAACCTGAAGTTAAAGACAATTAAAACAAGTCCACAAGAGCCAAAATATGATCTTGAATATATCCCTCCTGGATTTAGAAACCATCTAAAAATAGATTTGATGCATTGAACACCAATGATTGAAAACCAGAAGAATTGTGGGATGATATCAAGAACATCATCCAAGAAGAAAGCAAGAAGTCACTAAAAAGATGAGAAAAGAAGAGAAAACCAAAATGGATGACAGAAGAGACTCTGAAACTTGCCCTTGAGCAGAGACTAGCTAAAGCAAATGGAAGAAACGACAAAATAAAAGAGCTGAATCGAAGATTTCAGAAAGCAGCTCAAGAAGACAAAGTCAATTACTATAATGAAATGTGCAAAGATCTGGAGTTAAAAAACCAAAAGGGAAGAACATGCTCTGCATTTCTCAAGCTGAAACAATTGAGGAAAAAAATTAAGCCTCGAGTTGCAATATTGAAAGACTCTATGGGCAAAATATTGAATGATGCAGGAAGCATCAAAAAAGATGGAAGGAGAGAGAGATATATGGGAAGGATATATGACCACCATGATAACATTGGGAAATGAGAGGACACCAAACTGTGCACATAAGAGATAGACAACAGATGCTAAAACCAACAAATGTGTCCACAATACCACATTGCCATTAACACCAAACACTAGACTATACAGATAAACACATAAACACCTGAGATGATCAGACAGGGGTCAGTGAATAGAGGTATACTCTAGACCAAGGATAGACTTATCTGAGACTAATCTTGTACAAACACCAGTGATACAAAATACCTGCAGTCCTTACAGAAACAATAGAAGACAGACACAGAGTAATCCCTCACAGACATCCAGACACTATGGGAGAGAGATCCAATAAATCTACTGCCTCAGGACCATAGTACTGGGGACACCAGACTCAATTGGCACAACAAAATACATAAAAGCATTGCTCCACATCCTACATTGGTGAGTAGCAAATGGAGTCTTAAAAGCTTTCAATCAGCCATCTATGATGCAGCTAAAGGTCTCCTAGCATCAGAAGCGAAGAAGAACACACACACACATACAGGAAAAAAAGGGAGGGCATTTAGAAGCAAGCAACCCTAGGACACGATGGCCCTTGAGACCAGAAGAACAAGATGGTGCCCAGCTACCAATGCCAACCAGTCAGGAAAGGATCAAATCTGGAGATCCTGGATAGAGTGGGAGGGATAACGTGGAACAAAATCCAAAAACCCAATAATGACCAGAATTACTGATCAGATGAAGTCTGGTGAGACTCCCAATGCTATGGCCCTGAAATACATTTGGCGCCTGGAATAAAACTCACCCACAGGGGTGGGTTTTCAGCCCAATAGTTAACAAGATGTATACGCAGACCACTTAACCCAGGATGCCGCACCCACACACTCAATGGTAATACATCCCTTATAGCAATAGACCATGGGACATCAAAGGACCAGCATTCAAACTGAGAAAATGCAGGACAAACTGGAGTGCATAATTATGAGGGGCACAGGGGGAGGGTTGCAGGGTAGGGAGGGGAGGATAGTGGGTTAGGGTTGGACACGGCAAATGGGAAATGAAACTAAATGTATGCGTGACGTTAATTAAAATTATAAAATTAAAAAAAAAAAATGAAGATGGAAGGAACACACATAGTCACTGTACCAAAAATAACTGGTTGATCTTCATCCATTTTAGGAGGTCGCATATGACCTAGAACCAATGGTACCGAAGGAGGAAGTTGAAGCTGCAATGAAGGAACTGACAAAGAACAAGGTTCCGGGAATTGACGGAATACTCATTGAAGTATTTCAACAAATGGATGCCCCACTGGAGGCACTCATTTGGTTAAGCCAAGAGATTTGCAAGACAGCTACCTGGCCAACTAACTGGAAGAGATCCATATTTTTACCCATTTCAAAGAAAGGTGATCCCACACAATGTGGAAATTATTGATCAATATCATTAATATCGCACACAAATAAGATCTTACTGAAAATAGTTCAAAAACAATTGCAGCAGTATATTCACAGAGAACTCCCAGAGGTGCAAGCTGGATTCAGAAGAGGACGTGGAACAAGGGATATCATAGCTGTTGTCAGATGGATCTTGGCTTAAGGCAAAGAATACCAGAAAGATGTTTACTTGTGTTTTGTTGACTATGCAAAGGCATTTGATTGTGTGGATCATGACAAATTATGGATAACATTGAGAAGAATGGGAATTCCCGAACACTTGATTGCACTTGTGAGGAACCTGTACCTTGACCAGGAGGCTGTTGTTCGAACGGAACAAAGGGGCATTACATTATTTAAAATCAAGAAGGGAGTGTGTTAGGGTTGTATCCTTTCCCCATACTTATTCAATCTATATGCTGAGCAAATAATCTGAGAAGCTGGACTATATGAAGAAAAACATGGCATCAGGATTGGAGGAAAAATCATTAACAACTTGAGATATGCTGATGATACAACTTTGCTTGCTGAAAGTGAGGATGACTTGAGGCACTTACTAATGAAGATTGAAGAATACAGTCTGCAATATGGATTGCATCTCAATATAAAGAAAACAAAAATCCTCACAACTGGACCAATAAGCAGCATCATAATAAATGGAGAAAAGATTGAGGTCAAAGAATTCACATTGTTTGGTTCTACAATCGACACCAATGAAAGCAGCATTCAGGACATTAGATGGTGTGTAACACCGGGCAGGTCAACTGTGAAGGAATTCTTTCAAGTGCTGAGGAGCAAGGATGTCTCCTCGAGGACTATGGTGCGCCTGACACAAGCCATGGTATTTTCAATTGCCTTGTATGCATATGACTGTTGGACAATGAATAAGGAAGACTGAAGAACAGTTGATGCTTTTGAGTTGTGGTGCTGGCGAAGAATGTTGAAAGTACCATGGACTGCTAAAAGAACTAACAGATCTATTCTGGAGGAAGCACAGCCGAAATTCTCCTTAGAAGAGAGAATGGCCAGACTTCGTCTCACCTACTTTGGTCATGTTGTCAGAAGGGACAATTCCCTGGGGAAGAATGTCATGCTTGGTAAGGAGGAGGGTCGACAAAAGAGGGGAAGGCCTTCAACAAGATCGAATGACACAGTGGCTGTAACAATGAGCTCAAGTATAGCAAGGATCATGGAGCTGGCGTGGGATTGGGCAGTGTTTTGTTCTGCTGTGCATGGGATCGCTATGAGTCGCAAACAACTTCACTGGCACCTAAAAACAACAAGAAAGTATAGAAGTAATAGGGATCACTGATATATTAGAATATTCTCTATTACTGATGATGTCAAAAGAGATGTATCTAAATACTCCACTTCTAAAAGTAGGATGCTTTAATTACAATCATTTTTAAACATTTTTATTTTTTGCTTTGCTATTTTCCCATGGTAACTTTTCTCTTTTGCCCTCATTAAAAATAGCAAACACTGAAAGATGTACAATACAAAATCAGAAAGCAGAAATCTAATGTGATATTTTCACTAAATATTCATCAGATTTAAGGTTCAGCAGCATGTAAATGAGGTAGGAATGTTTTAAAACTGGAATTTATCCAGCTGAGCTTGTAAAGTCTGTAGCAAGGACAGAAATACATCAAGAAAATTATTGTGACCTGACACAGAAGAAATTTTCTTCTAGAATTGAGATTTTCAAAGGGGATTACTTCATCTGTAACCATTTAGACATATTTTACATCTTTCCTACCATCTACAATGTGAAATTTGAACTATAAAATCTATATAAGAGAAATGCTACTAAAGCAATAACTGAAAACCAAAATTTCATGTTGAACCTTAGGCTTTCTTTCTTTTTGTAATGGTAAGTTTTTTTGCTGTGGTGAAGTGAAAAACATACAAATTATCGACAACCACATCACCGTTTGTAGTAGAGAAATGGTGTTAATATTTAAGAGCACTCTTCTCATTGACATTGTCCTTCTACCAGTTATAGAAACAAGCAATGGTATTTGTATATTGAAAGAAACAGAGATAACTGAAAAGAGGCACCTGTCTTGGAAGAACTTAGCAATTCTATGAATGCTTCACAAGACTCAAGTGAAATATGATGACTCTGTTTCAACCCCATATAAAGATTTTCCAGGGCAAATGTTCAGAGTTTCAAGAGATTTGATACTAAGGGTATTTACATACCAACAGTTATATCCATGCCTATAACCCATGTCTGCATCTACCAAACACAATAGATGTGGATGGATTTTGAAGAAGTAAATGCCATTAATCAGTCAATTTAGACAGGGTTAATATTTTATATTATTTGCTAATAGTCATAGCTCAACTTTCATGACTGCAGAATTTCAAGATAGTGAAGAAGGTGGTAGGAAGCATTCTTTTATTCACATTCATCCATATCTTTCCTGGATACTTCCTCAAACAGTAAAGACATGGGTCAAATGTGGTACTTTTCATCAGCATTCACAAGAAGCAAAAGAGAAGAGGACACAGAAAGAGCAGTTAGTCTGTGCACAATAAATGCCCTCCATGGGAATACCCTCAAATCAATAATGGAAAGCAAATAAGATAGGGGACTATGTCTGCTTTATCCACTCACGCTGACCATGTAATTAAATAAGCATTCTATCCAAATGTTACTCTAGCAGATTAGATTGGAAACAGGTGAGCTGCCAAGTAGGAATTTTTTTTTCCCCCAAGAAATTTCATGATGGGGTTTTTAAATGTAATCTTTAGGAATTGAGTTCACTAATATAATTTTTTGGAGGGAGCTCTGGTAGCATAGTGGCTAAGATAGTGGCCTGCTAACCAGACGGCTGGTGGTTCAAACCCACCAGCCACTCCTCGGAAGGAAGGTTGGGCAATCCTACTTCCGTAGTGATACTGCCTCGGAAACCCAAGGAGGGGTCGCTATGAGTCGGGGCCGACTCGACGGCACATAACAACAACAACAACAACATAATTTTTTAAAATGACATATGCTCAGAAGATTATCTCATTCTTTATGATTTAATGAACATATAAGATTCATATACAAAAACTGACAAAGCAATAAGCCAATCATGAAATATATACAAGGAAATAAAATGGAAATAACTCATCAAGATATCTTGGCACCAAAGCACTGCCTGACCTCAGGGAGAGTACTGTCAAGTTCTAAACATGTTCATTCACAGCCCAGATGCCATTGATCTGTCCTTTGTTTTCATAATCATTTAGTTAATGAGAGCTAGAGAGTGGGCAGTAAACTTTTTTTTTAAGAAGTTTAATTTTTCTATAGGATAAAAATGTTATCAGTGAATATAATATATAATCTTCCATTATTAAATTTATCTGCATACATATTTGCCTATCCTATTTCTTAATGTAAGATCATGCAGTATCTTTCAGAACAATATGAATTATCAAAAGCAATTAATGTTGTACATAAATGCCAACAGCTCCTTTTAATTAAAAACACATTCTTCATGATCTTTGTTTCTTGCAATATTTTTTCAGGTAATAATCATGGAGCATTTCCTAATTTTTTTTTTTTTTTGGCTGGGAAAATTTGTATGAAATGACATTTGAAGTATAAAAAGAATTGTTTAGTAACATTTGGAGTAGTTAAAAATATATTTGTCTGACTTGTAAACTATCAACGTAAGATACTGAGCATCTGAGTTTCAGAGTCAACTGTCTCTTGTTTTTCTAGGTTTGCTCTATTTATCAAGGTGATATCTTTGAACCATCTGGGTTAAATATAGAAACAATCAAAGCAAGATTATTTGTACATACTAATAAACATGCAAACATTTCCTAAAAGATATTGCCCACATTACAAAAGTCCCTTTGAGCTCAACCTGTCCTTGGTACCATGTCACTTGAAGTATGGCTCTTTTGAACACTGGGAGTCCAGAGATTTATTTTGGAAAGACTGCTCCTTTAATTACTGGCTCCCTATTCAAATATGTTGCCCAGTAAACTAAGTTGAAAGTGCCAAAGAGCACTGGGAATACAATTCGGGACATTTTATCAATCTTGCTGATGCTGTTGTAAGTCTTTTTGCTTTCAGAAGCCTTCTCTTCAGGAGGTTTTACTGAGATTGAAGATGTATTCAAGGTCTCTAGTTGGGTCTGTTCCTTTGGCATGTTTGGGGGGTATGTCGTCTTCCCAGCAGTATAAGCATTTGTTGATTTATTTAGTATGAGTTCATGCTCCTTTTTCTGCAAAATATAATAAGAATGTAAAGAAACATCATTTTGTAGGCTGATGTTGGGGTTCTCAGAAAATATAAAGAAACATCAGCTTAGCATTTTGAGAGGATAGACCTCCAACAGATTTCCAAGCCTACAACCTCATATCAACACATACCCAGAGACTAGACCTCAGCACAAGCCACATCTATTACTGACACCAATGTTTGGAATTTCTCAAGAACCTAGAATACATGGAGTTAAGAGGTCTCTTAAGCCACATAGCAACCATTATTCTTTACTTTATCTCAACACACTTATACAAGTGGCTAGATAATGTACAGAGATATAAGGAAAGTTCCAGGGAATTGTTGTTGTTGTTGAAAATAGACAAAAAAAAAAAAAAAAAAAAAAAGGAGAGCAATTAAAAAATCATTATACACATAGATTCCTGGAAGGTGTGGTGTAAACAGACCATCATTCTAACCTTCCTCCACTATTAGAATGAGAAATACAAGGAAATGGTGTTTGGCTTGAGGGACTCTGAGCCAGGGAGCAGAGAAAGCACCTGAGAACTGCAAATAGGAAAGAATCAACAAATCAACATTTAGTACAAGGTATGAAAATCTCTTCTCCAACAGTCCCTGCCCCTCCTTCTAGACAAGCAGGCTGCTGGCTGCTGTGAATTGGTAAATTAGCCCCCATAAAAAGTCTGCTTCTCTAATCACCATACTACCTGCCTGTACAAAAAGAAATTGGACTCCAGGCTTCTGGTCTAAAATCAATAAGGAAGATCTCCTTCGTGCTTTGTGTGCTAGCATCTCCTTCACCTGGAAAATTGTTGGTTGCTTGCCTATGGTGAATTGTTTAAGAAGGTTCCTACAGTGCAATCTGTCCCATAGTCATCATTCTACTTGCCTCCCTATGTACCCCATAGCTTATGCCTCTGAAACCAACAAGGGAAACCTCCTGGGGAGTGAATTCAGGTCTGTCTGCTACCCTTTCTGGTCAACATTGAATTCTGTTCATTGAGCCTGATATATACTAAGAAGCAGGGATCTTGAGTGGAGGCTACACCCAGAGCCAACATGTACAGGGTGGGGGGCCCTGATAGCAACCAGGAAGACCTCTCTGGGGGTCTATTTGGAGCTTCACTACCCATCCACACACGGCCTCTGTTATTTGCAAGCCTCCTGTGAACTGCTACAGTAGGCCCTTGCAGTGGCATCTGCTCCCATAGTCTGCACTCTATCTGCTTCTGGGGTACCTCATAGCTCAGGCCTATGAAAATAACAGGATGCACCTCAATGGTGATCAGTTTGGATTAGTCTGCATCCACTTCCAGTTGGCACTGAGAACTGCTAACTGAGGCTTCTGTGTGCTAGGAAGCAGACATCTTGAGTGGAGGCTATACCCACAGCCAACACACTGGAAGTTGTTTCTGATAACAAGGCAGACCTTGCTGGTGGTCCATTCAAAGCATGACAATCCCTCCCCCACTTGGTAACTGTTGGCTCCTACAAAAAGTTTCCTAGAGTGAAGCCAGGAGGTGGGTCTCCTAAGTGAAGACTACTCTCTCTGTCACCACAGGGCCACTGGGCCTTTGCAACCAACAAGACAGATATCCCAGAGGTTCTTTGGGGGTGAAGAATTCCTTAAATGGAGGAGTCTGCCTGTGGTTCACCTGAATGCCAACTCAGATGTAAGCAACTCCACAGAGCACAGAAGGAAGCTTTGGGCAAAAAGAGAGGGAAATACCCAGCCCCGAAGGGGGCTTACAGAGTGTGGATTTTCCAACTGAAACATGGTTGCAGAAATAGAAAAAGGAAGGGAGTAATAACCAGAGAGAAAAGACTGTGTCCCCTGTTGGAAAGATTCATTAGTGCATGATATCTTGCCTGAATTGCAGTGCCTGCTGGTGGACAGACTGATTACAGCATCTTTTCTGGTGTATTTGGGAGATATAGAAACCTGAAGGGGGCTCACAGAGTTTGGGTTTTCCAACTGAAAACATGATTTCAGAAATAGAAAAAGGAAGGGAGTAACAACCAGAGAGAGATAATTGTGTCCCCTGTTGGATAGATTCATTAGTGCATGATATCTTGCCTGAGTGGCAGTGTCTACTGGAGGGCAAACGTATTACAGCATTTTCTCTCGTGCATTTGGGAGATATAGAAACATGAAAACCTAGACCTGGATCTTTCAAATTTAAATTAAACCAAGAGGTAAGAAAGAGCTATCACAAAGAGGAAGAGGAAGTAGTGAGCAAAAGCTGAAGGCTCTGCCTGCTTAAACATTTTGTGTGTGTGTGTGAAGAAAGTAATGTATGAAAAATACCAAATATTGGGGAAAACTGAGAGGTTTAACAGCCTCAAAACTCCGATGCCACAAAAAACAACAACAACAAAATCACAAGGCACACAGAGAAAAGATAAACAATGGCTCAACCAAATGGACATGATAAAGGGAGTGAAAGTGCATCTAGGGAAGATAAAATAATGAAAAAAAACAAACAAACAAACAAATATAAGACAACAAAGTTGAACATAATTAAATATTTAAGAGAATAAACATGAATAAAGAGCTAAAAGAAATGAGGAAACTAATACTATAACAAAATAAGGATCTGAGAAAAGGTATTGCAACTGAAAAGGACAGTAACTGAAATGAAAAACACAATAGGAGTACTTATCAACAATTTAATCAGGTAGAAGGAAGAACAAGTGAATTAGAGGATAAGATATCAAAAGTAGAAACTCAAGAGCAACAAGAACACTGATTTCTCCTCAGAAACATTTGGAGGCCATAAGGCAATGGGATGATATATTTAAAGTGCTGGAATTAAAAAAAAAAAAAGTCAATAAAAATGCTATAACTAGTGAAACTGTCCTTCAAGAATAAAAGTGAAATTAAAACATTACCAGAAAAATAAAAGCCAAAAGCATTCATATCCACCAGACCAAACCTAGAAAAAATACTAATGGGAGATTTGTGGATGAAAGAAAAAGACTAAAAAGTAATTCAAAGCTATACAGAAAAAAGAAAGATTTGTAATAAAAGAAACTGCATGGATAAACAGAAGGGCCAGTAATAAGGTATTCATACTAGATAATTCTAACTGTATGGTCTTTCATGTTTTTTAATAATAAATACATAAAAAGCAAGGTTAAAATAATGATACAGGACACATGAAATATAATAATAAAAATAACAAAAAGGGAAAAGGAATGATAAAAATATAGAATTTCTTGCATGTTACTGAAGTTAAATTGGCACCAATTTATCTTACGATGTTATAAACACAACCTGTTAAATTCAATATTCATAGTAACCACTAAGAAAATGTCTTAAAAATATACACAAAAAGAAAGTAAAGGGAATCAAATGCTGCACTATAATAACCAGCTAAACACAGAAGCTCAAAAACTCACTGCCAATTCATAGTGACCGCTCCTTGGGTTTCCAAGATGGTATGACTACTGAAGTAGATTGCCCAATTTTCCTTCCATGGAGTGGCAGTCAAATGCGTTAGGCGCTTTGCCACCAGAGCTCCTTAAGCATTAGGAAAAGACAGAGATAAGGAAGTCTTAAGACACATAAAAAAAGAAGAAGAAGAATATGGCAGAAGTAAATAATTTCCTATTGGTAATTACAATGAATGTAAAGAACTAAATGCTCCAAGCAAAAGGTAAAGAGTGGCAGAATGTATATTAAAAAAAGAAAAGAAAAAAAAAAAAAAAAGATCCAAGTACAAATAGTGTTGCTCAGCAAATGACTGCATATAAATTTATGGTCCCATATAGCAGTTTTTGTTGTTTGTTAAGGGAAAGCAGCTCTCTTTTTATTATTTTTTCCTAATGCTTTTATTTATTTATTTAAAAAATTGAAATGGATATTTTAATGATTATTAGCAATATATGACCCTTATAGAAATATAAAGAGGCATCAAGAAGGAAATAAAAATTGTTTTTTTACCATTGCCCAGAGATGAACATTATTAATCTTCATATATATTCCTTTTTTTTAACATTTAAAATATAAT
>NW_006921733.1:2979928-2980397 GCF_000298275.1 Orycteropus afer afer
GAATTCTGATCATTCACATAAACTTATAGGACCATTGTCTGCCAACCCTATATATGTTTTTGGATACACTCCCCATTTCATAGACATACCTAATCCTTCAGCCTGTCTACCCATCTATCCACCCATATACCCATGTTTGCCTTCACTGACAATGCAGTACTCTATGTGCAAAAGGGTTTATCTGTGTTGTCTGTACCTCCCATATACCTCTCTGTCTTTCTCATCCTCAATGCTACCATATTGGTCATTCTCATTTGTTACATTGCCGTTCTCTTCACCCAAATCAATACCTATCTCTATCTATCTAACAGCGTTCCCTCCCCTCCTGTACCACCCCTGGTAAACAACAAAGAGAATTTCCTTCTATAGATAAACTTTCCTTAACTTTTACAACAACTGACTGATACAATTATTTGTCCTTTTCTGATTGACTTATTTCACTCAGCATAATGTCCTCCAAGTTCATCCA
>NW_006921733.1:3002680-3019096 GCF_000298275.1 Orycteropus afer afer
TGTTGTATTTAGACCTCTGTTAACTGTGAGGAGCAACCAACGGTAATTCAGGCCCTTCTTGGTGGTTTTTTATCTTTGACCCATTGGTGGTCAAGGAGGTATTGGCTCTTGCTCAGTAAGTGAAGTTTTAGGAGGTGTGGGTGGAGTTTTGTCTTATGGGGACTGTTGTTGTCTCCCACTCAGTTAGACACAAATTACAATTGAATAACCATCAAAAAAACTTTTCAGTCTTGTGGGTTCGGACTGTCCTTGCAGTTGCTGGATAGCAGAACATGTTTGTAAGCCTCAGGAATCTGTGAGATCACTGTCTCTTTAAATATCCAATGTAGTCAAGCAGCTTTTAAATGTTCAAAATGGTGGTATCCTCCGGACCAGCATAAGTCCACAGCTCAGCCCGCCTTTCTCGTCACCTTCCCCATTTATTCCTCAGCCACTGTGCACAGTCCTCCATGCAGTCCCTGGCTAGCAGGGCTGAGTTTTAGGTTAATTCTTAGGTCCTACCACCACTCGGGAATCTCCAAACTGTCTGTGCTGTCAGAATCACTCAGGATCGCTGCCAGACCACAGCTCCTTATGTCTCCTTTTTTGGTATTTTCATGCAAATTCTTCTGCTAGTTGGGGTTTAGTCCACTTCTATATCCTTCCCTTCATAGCTCAGGGGTCCAGGATTATCTTCTGTGTCTGTGTTAATTGGTTTCCCTTTTCCTTGTTGAAGAGGGTCTGTGCAGTCTTTCTGCCTAGTCTGCCATTTTGCTGGAACTCCCCTATATTTCCGTGATGCTTTTAAAGATCCCAAAACCAGACTCTTGCAGCACTGGACTCTGGGTGAGATATAGGCAGATGAGGTAGAGGACATGGGCCCAGGCTGTTGGACTTTGTCCAGTGGACAGATGTGTGGCAGTGGCAGGAGCTGCAAGGCCCAGACTGATTTTGCTGCTCAAATGGGTGGAACAGAGGGTGGGGCTAGACACACTTGCACTCCATCCTCACTCATTTCCTCTCACTCTGCTTCCACCATCATGGTCTTAAGCTCTGCCATTGCTGGTGCTCATTCTTCTGAACTCTGTCAGCACCTCTAGCAGAAGCAGAAGCAGAAACAGTGATAACAGCAGAAACAGGCTCCCATAAGGTTTTAGTATGGTGTTCACACAACATTGAAATTACATAATGTCTTTTTTTCATGGAATGTATTGTGAACATTAAGAGACATGTACCAGTATATGCTATTTACAGGAGACATATCTTAGGCCCAATGACAAAAAAGATTGAAAGTGAAAAAAATTTCATGCAAATTATATCTAAAAAACGTTTAGGGTGGCAATATTAATACCAGAAAAAGGAGACATTAAGACAAAATCTGGGTCAGTGGAGTAAGATGGCAAAGGAAGTGGACACTCCCATTTACTTGTCCAGTAACTAACCCACTGAACAACAAATAAAAACAAGCACTGAGTGAGATCTTGGAATTCTCGATGGCAGCTGAGGTTTTGGACAGCTAGGGTGAGTCCAGAAGTAGGGGGAGAAGAAGTGGGGATGGCATAGAATCTGGGAGAACCTACATGCCAACATCTGGACCTCTCACTAATTATAGCCTATTTAGGAAAGAGTTGAGCAACTTCTCAAACAGAAGTTAACTGAGGACACAGTAGCCAGATATTTTAAGGTGGCACAGGCTGGCTATGAGAATTTGTGGTTCCAGCAATTGGGAGGGGGAGAAAGGAGTATTCACTACTGTTTGAGAATGCTACTGAATCTTGCTGAGGCCAGAGATGGATGGGCACTAAGACCAAGAGTAACTGGAAGGGCATCAGGGTAAGGGAAATACTTTGGACAGGCAACACAGAGGAAAACAGCTGTTCCCTGCCACAACTAGACTTTAGGTCTGAGACTCTGTGAAGTGGCACCCATGAGGGAAAGACATAGAAAGCCAAGCCTTACTGCTTACATCAGCATCTGGAACCAGCTAAAAACTCCCATGTATGCATATTGAATTTTAGAATCTAGCGACCAGAAGTCCTGAATCAGTACTGGGGGGTGGAGACTAAGGATAAGAGTGACCTCTAGTGGATCTTAGCAGAAGATATCAACTCAAACTCACTGTCACGGAGTTGATACCAGCTAATAAAGACCTTGTGGAGTAGAATGGGGCTGCCTTGTGCGGTTCCCAAGGTTATGAGTCTTTGTAGAGGCAGATCTGCTGCATCTTTCTCCTGTTGAGTGGCTGGTGGGTACAGGATGAACTTTCCTGTTGGCAGCTGGGAACTTGGCTGTGTCACCAAGGTGTCCAAGCAGAAAATTTCTCCACAAAAATCAGAAAACAGGATTTAAAGTGTTTTTGTTGTTGTTTGTTTGTTTTTTTTAAAAAAGATATTAACAAATAGTAAAATGCACACAATCACAAGTGAAGAAGCATCAATCAAAAGAAAAACATGTAGAAGAATTTTATTATATGGAGGTCAGACTAACAGAAAAAAAAAAATCAGGCTATTGTGCTAAAAATGTTTAAAACTGAAAAAAAAAAAAAAAAAAAAAAACCCTCACTGCCATCGACTTGATTGAAACTCATAGTGACCGCTCCTTGGGTTTTCAAGGCAGCATCTCTATGGAAGTAGATTGTCTAATCTTCCTTCTGAGGAGCGGTTGGCAGGTTTGAACCTTAGCATTCTGGTTAGCAGTCAAATGGCTAAGGTACTACACCACCAGAGCTCCCAATTATGTTTAATGAAAGGAAATAAATAAATAATCAGTAGCTTCGATCAGGAAGTACTTACTGCTGTTGAGTCAGATCCTACTCATAGTAACCCCTCATTGGGTTTCTGTGGTGGTACCACTATGGAAGTAGATTGCCCAATCTACCTTCCGAGGAGGGGCTGGTGGATTTGAACCACAAGTCTTCTGGTTAGAAGTCAAATGAACAAAGTTAGAAATTCAACAAGTGAATTGAAAACATCAATCAATCAATAAATAGAAGTGAACTACCAGAACTGAATAATGAAGTAACTGAATTAGAAAAGCAAAAGAAACATCCATCACCAGAGTTGAACAGACAGGCAATTGAATAAATGAACTAGTACACAAAATAACTGAACTTATCAAGTCTCAAAAGAAACAAGAGAAAGAACACATAAAAGTGAACAAACCAAATGGAAACACAGGATTCAATTAAGAAATCTAACTACCATTATTGGAATACCAGAGCACCATGATAATAATTAATGCATGGAAAGAATTTTCCAAGAGATAGAAAGAATTTCCCAGGCCTGAACAGAGAACCAAGCTTGCAAAACCAGGAACATTCCCAAATTAAATAAAGGTCTGGGAATTTGTCATTAGCAGACTAACTACAGTTACTCAAATAGTAATCCGAGAGCATTAAATAAATACTCATATCTGTACATGGGGGAAAAAAAGAGAGATTAAAAAAAAATGTAACAACAAAGGCACTTATAAGGACCAAGTATATGATATTTTCATGGAATAAAGTCAATAATTAAGTCCTGAAAACAATATAACATCATATTTGTAAGAAATAAGTACAAACTAAACTAATTGAATATAAGTTTCATATTGATGTTAATGGAGCACACCAAAACAAATAGGGGAGGAGCACTGTGATGGTTATGGTTGTGTGTCAACTTGACTAGGCCTAGTTGAGTGGCTGGACAGCTGGATGTAGTATTCTCCATGATGAAACTGGTAATCAACTCCATGGTGGAATCTACTGTGAGCAGCTGAGCAGCTGCCTTTGGATATGTGGTCTGCTTCCTGTATATAAGGAGAAGCTTTGAGAATAGTCTCTAGCCTATGGCATGCTTGGACCCTGCATGTAGCCATGTCATTGCTCAGCAGCCTGCTATGCTCTGCTGACCTTGGGACATACAATGGACTTAAGTTAATGACCTGCCGTGTGGTTTGGTAACATCAGGACTATGACTTTTACTTGTCAACTTTTGGGCTTCTCAGCCTCAGCAGCCTGCAGTTGTCTGAGTGAAGAAAAGCCTCTAGTTCCAGTGGGCTGGGAGCAGGAGGCAGAGCTAGACCGCAAGGTTGAGGGGCTGTCACCCAGCCCCTAGAGCCTGGCACTTTGAACTTGGACTTAAAACCTCCAAATTGTAAGAATAAACTCCTGTTTGTTTAAGCCATCCCATTTGTGGTATATTCCTGTCAGAGTGGCATTAGGTAGCCAGAAGAATTTGGTACCGAGAGAGTGGGGTGCTGCTCTGATAGATACCTAAAATGTGGAAACAGGAGTGGAGTGTGTCCTTTACCTGAGACCCTGGCAGAGACCCCGGCATATGGCATGACAGACAATAGGACAGACGGCAAGAGACTGGCATGACAGATGGCAGGAGCAGAGCCCAGAGACCGGCATGAGAGACGGCAGGAGCAGAGCCAAGGTCACCAACATGAGACAGCAACAGCCTTACCAGCCACGGAGGAGAAAGCTTGATGCCTTTGGTTAGGAGAAAGCTTGATGCCTTTGGTTAGGCGGCTTACTGGTAAAGTGGGTTGCCTTCGGTCATTAATTGGAAGAAAAGATCCACATGAAATGGAGTAGCAGGTTGGCTGGACCATGGAGCAAAAAAGCTGAGTGCTTTTTGGGCCGAGTTTTTCAGCGGAGGGTTATCTTTGGCATTAATCGGCAGAAACAGATAGACCAAGGAAACGGAAGCAGAGCTGTCTCAGCCTGAAAGTGTAGGACCATGGCCTTTGGGGGTGGAATGATCACAGCCCCCTAGGTTTTAAAGAGCCAGGCCTTCACCAACTTGGTTCTGGAGTGTGGGACTGCTTGTTCATGTCAGGGGGATGGGGCCATAGCCTCTGCCCAAGAGTGAGAGGGTGGGGCTGCCATGCCCAAGAGGGAGAGGAACAGGGCCCTCCAGGCCAAGGGGGTGAGGTCGCCATTCAGGAACTAGGGGATTGGAGCCACCCAGTGGAGGAGACCTGTACAGATTCCACCCATTGATGATCTGTATAGGTGCCAAGTTGACAAGGGATGGAATTGTGATGGTTATGTTTGTGTGTCAACTTGCCTAGGCCTGGTTGAGTGGCAGGGCAGCTGGATGTAGTATTCCCCATGATGAGTCTAATAATCAACTCCATGGTGGAATCTACTGTGAGTATGTGGTCTGCTTCCTGTACATAAGGAAAAGCTTTGAGAATGGTCTCTAGCCTATGGCATTCTTGGACCCTGCATGTAGCCATGTCATTTCTCAGCAGCTTGCTGTGCTTTTCTCACCTTGGGACATACAATGGACTTAAGTTAATGGCCTGCTGTGTGGTTTGGTAACATCGGGACTGTGACTTTTTACTTGTAAACTTTTGGGCTTCTCAGCCTCAAGAGCCTGCAGCTATCTGAGTGAAGAAAAGCCTCTAGCTCCAGTGGGCCAGGAGCAGGAGGCAGAACTGGACCTCAAGGTTGAGGGACTTTCACCCAGCCCCTAGAGCCTGGTACTTTGAACTTGGACTTAAAGCCTCCAAATTGTAAGAATAAACTCCTATCTGTTTAAGCCATCCCATTTGTGGTATATTCCTGTCAGAGTGGCACTAGGTAACCAGAACAAGCATATCAGAAATAGATTTAACATGTTAAAGTTGTAGGTTAATTGTTGTTCATATGTTAAATGTTGAAATTGTAAGTTGTGTGATGTGATATATGTGAAACCACTAAGAAAATATGCAAAACAAAAAGGAAGCTCAAAGGTTCATCACAAGACAGCAGCCAAATACAAACAAAAAGAAAAAAATTGAAATGAAAATGAAAAGAAAATATGAAACACCCATGTGGTAGTTAAAGTTATGTGTCAAGTTGGTTGGGCCTAGTTTTGGGTGGTTGGGCAGCTGGTAGTAGTTATTCCTCATGATGAGACAAGCAATCGACTTCATGGCGGAATCTGCCATGAGCAGCTGGGTAGCTGCTTTATGGATGTGGTCTGCTTCCCATATATGAGAAGCTTTGAGACTGGTCTGCAGCTTTTGGCATGCTTGAACCTGTGTAGCAGAGTCTTCATTTAGCAGCCTGCCATGTTTGCTGATAATCTTGGGACTATCTCTGGACTTGAACTAGTAGTCTGCCATGTTGTTTGGTAGTATTGAAACTGTGCCATTTTATTTGTTGACCTTAGGATTGTTAGCCTCCGCAGCCAGCAGTTGCTTGAGTGATGAGACACCTCTAGCTCCAGTGGGCTGGGAACAAGAGACAGAGCTGAAGCCACAGGTAAAGAGGCTTTCACTCAGTCCCTAGAGCCTATCACTTTGAACTCAGGACTTCTAGATTCCAAAACTTTAAGAGAATAAATCCTTACTTGTTACATCCCATTTGTGATAATTTCTGTTAGAGCAATATGAAGTAACAAAAACCACCCGAAAAAGAAATAGCAAAATAAGTGAGGTAGAAATTTTGTTTTCAGTAATAACTTTAAATATAAATGGTCTAAACCCCCAATGAAAAGGGGAGAAATTGACAGAATGCATTAAAAACAAAAACATGATCCATCCTTTTGCTGTCTATAAGAAATATATATACCTTAAACATAAGGCTACAAGCAGACTGAAAACAAAAGGATAGAAACTATTCTATGCAACCAGTAAGCAAAAAAGAGCAGGGGTAGCCATGCTGATATCAGATAAAATAGACTTTAAAGCAAAATCTATTGCAAGAGTTAAAGAAGGCATTACATAATAATAAAAGGGTCAATTAAGCACGTACACATAATTATTATAATTATGTATGTACTTAATATCCACTTTCCAAAATACATGAAACAAATACTGACTAAAATCAAAGAGGAAATAGACAACTCCACTATAATAGTAGAAGACTGTGATGGTTAAGTTGTGTGTCAATTTGGTTGGGCCATAATTCTCACAGTTTTAGCAGTTATGATATATTGCAGCAGTTACATAATGATGTAGTCATCCCCCATTTAGTCATCTGATATAAACACCACCATGATGAGATCTAATATATAAAATCTGCTATGCACAGCCAATCAGTTGAAAGGGAGTTTCTTTGGAGTTATAACCTTCATTCAATATATATCAACATTTTGGCAAAACTCTCTGGCTTTTGACTCACTCTATATCCTACATCTGACTCATCATCATCTAACCTCTGGTTGTTAGTACTTGAGCTAGTGATCTTTCATATTGCTATTGATCTTGGGATCCCTTAGCTTCTGAAGACTGTGAGCAAGTAGCCTGCCATTTTACTTGTCAATGTTGAGTTTGTCAGCCCTTGCAACTGTGTGAGTCAGGAGAAGCCTCAAACCTAATATCTCACCCATGGACTTAGAACTGCCAGCCTCTACTATCACATGTGCCATTTCCTTGGGATATGTATGTACTTATGTAAGCTTCACTGGTTTTGCCTCTCTAAGATATTTGGTACCAAGAGTGATTCAAGAGAAACAAAATCATGTGTAAGTTTTCTAAATTGGTTCTCAAGTCTGACTAGTCTTAAAGGCACTGTTGACTATGTCTCCATTAATAAAGAGGGTGCTGCTAATCCATAACATGAGGTAGCAATATTAATACACAAACTATCACCAGCAATAGATAAATGCTGATGAAAAATGAGGCTCTGGATGACCACATGTTTGATACTCTCCTAAAATTTTGTCAGAATGAGAAGTGTAGGGAAGCTGGTTGCTTGGTCCTATTTATGCTAGACAAAGTGGTGAAAGAAAGAGATGAGCTCAGTGATTTGAAATCACAGCTCAAGCATTGCCTAAAGGACCTCAAATTTGCTACTTGTACCCTAAAAGAAAACCTTATTTTTGTAGGAACAGACCTGATATTGCCAAGAAACAAGGAGTCCTATCATTAGAGTAGCTGAATTAAAATGTTATGTAAATTCCCAACCTCAAATTGTGTCTGAAGTTAAAGTGAGGACATTTTTGGGGAAGAAGTGACATCCTGAAAATGGAGATTGGTATATATAGACAGATAATCAGGAATCCAGGGACATTAAGTCCCTAAATTTCATTGAATCCTCCTGCCACCAGAACCAGCCCTCTTATGCCCATCTGATGAGATTAACCCAGCTGTCCCTGATGAGTCTTTGTCTGAGATATAGCCTGGGGCAGTGCCTGATGAGTCTTTGAGATGTAGCCTGAGGCAGTGCATAGAACATTGCCTACAACATTGCCTGAGGCAGTTTTCATACAAGATATTATTGAATGTTCCAAGGACCAAACTCCATCACCAATTTTCACTTTCTAGATCTATAAGTGGGAGCTCTGGTAGCATAGTGGCTAAGACACTTGCCTGCTAACCTGACGGCTGGCTGTTCAAACCCACCAGCCGCTCCTCGGAAGGAAGGTTGGGCAATCCTACTTCCATAGTGATGTTGTTGTTGTTATTTGCCATCGAGTTGGCCCTGACTCATAGCGACCCCTGCTTGGGTTTCCGAGGCAGTATCACTAGTAGTGATACTCGGAAACCCAAGGAGGGGTCGCTATGAGTCGGGGCCAACTCGACGGCAAAACAACAACAACAAGATCTATAAGTAGGATCTCTGGTGGCATAGATTTAACTTTCAGCAAGTCAAAAGTTGAAGTATAAAGTATGACCCAAGAAGAGGGCTACACTCCAAAAGAACTGCTTGATTTTTTTAATAAGTATAAACAGAAACCTGGAGAATATGGGAGGTAATGACTATTAAGGTTGGGATAATGCTGAGAGGAACATAAAACTGGAACACTATAAATTTACTGATATGGACCCACTAAGCATAAACCACTCCTTGGAAATAAGATGGGGCAATCTACTTCCGTAGTGATACTGCCTTGGAAACCCAAGAAGGGGTCATTATGAGTCAGGTCCAACATGACGGCACATAACAAAAACAACAACAAGCATAAGATCCAACACATGTCTGTTAGCTTATAATACTGTGGTGGCTTGTGTGTTGTTGTGAGCCTGGAGGGTATACCACTGGTATTTCAAATACCAGCTGGGCCATTTATGGTGGACAGGTTTCAATGGAACTGCTAGGCTAAGACCGACTCAAAAGAAAGAAGGGGCCATCCACTTCTCAAAGAAATGGCAAGTGGAAACCTTTTGAATAGCGGAGATACACTATCTGATATATTACTGGAAAACTTTATGTATAGCCTGAAACATTATTTGATATATAGTGCTAGAGATGAGCGCTTCAGGTCGGAAGGCACTCAAAATAGGAGCTTCCTCCTAAAAGTAGAATTGGCCTTGATGACCTGGATGGAGTAAAACTTTCAGGACCTCCATTCATTGATGGGGCATGTCTCAAAATGGGAAGAAACAGCTGCAAACATCCATTAATAACTAGAATGTGGAATGTACAAAGTATAAATCTAGGAAAACTGGAAGTTATCAGAAATGAAAGGTAAAGCATAAAGATCAATATCCTAGGCATTAGTGAGCTGAAATGGACTGGTTTTGGCCATTTTTAATCAGACAGTCATATGATCTACTATGCTGGGAATGAAAAATTGAAGAGGAATGGCATCACACTCATCATCACAAAGAATGTTTTCAAGATCTATTGTGAAGTACAATGATGTCAGCGATAGGATAAAATCCATGCACCTACAAGGAAGACCAGTTAATACTACTATTATTCAAATTTACACACCAACCACTAAAGCCAAAGATGAGCAAATTGAAGATTTTTACCAACATCTGCAGTCTGAAATTGGCCAAACACTGCAAATAAGATGTATTGTTTATTACTGGTGATTGGAATGAGAAAATTGGAAACAAAGAAGGATTACTGGTATTTGGAAAATATGGCCTTGGTGATAAAAATGATGGTGAGGATTGCAAGATAAAAATTTGCAAGATCAATGACTAATTCATTACAAATACCTTTTTTTTTTTTTTAACAACATAAATGTTGGCTATACACATGGACTTCGCCAGATGGAAAACACAGGAGTCAGATTAACTACACCTGTGGAAACAGGTAATGAAAAAGTTCAATATCTTTAGCCAAAACAAGGCCAGGAACTGAGTACACAATAGACCATTAACTGCTCAAAGCAAGTTCAAGGTGAAGGTGAAGAAAATTAAAACAAGTCCACAAGAGCCAAAATATGACCTTGATTATATCCCACTTGAATTTAGAAACCATCTGAAGAATAAATTTGATTCATTGAACACTAACGACCAAAACCCAGAAATACTGTGGAATGACATCAAGAACATCATACATGAAGAAAGCAAAAGGTCATTAAAAAGACAGGAAAGGAACTACAAAAACCAAAATGAATGTCAGAACAGACTCTGAAACTTGCTCTTGGATGGAGAGTAACTAAAGCAAAACGAGGAATGTTGAAATTAAAGAGCTGAGCAGAAGATTCCAAAGGAAGGCATGAGAAAACAAGTATAATGAAATGTGCAAAGACTTGGAATTAGAAAAACAAAGAGAAGAACATGTTTGGTATTTCTCAATCTGAAAGAACTGAAGGAAAATTCAAACTTTGAAATGAAATATTGAAGGTTTCTATGGGCAAAATTTTGAATGGTGCAGGAAGCATCGAAAGAAGATGAAACAAATACAAAGAGTAACTGTGCCAAAAAGGATTGGAAGATTTCAAGTCAGGTCAGGAGGTAGCATATGATCAAGGACCAATGGTAGGGAAGGAAGAAATCCAAGCTGCACTGAAGGAATTGGTGAAAAACAAGTCTCTAGGAATTGATGGAATACCCATTGAGATGTTTCAACAAATAAATGCAGTGCTGGAGGCTCTCATTTGTCTATGCCAGGAAATTTGGAAGACAGTTACCTGGCCACCTAACTGAAAGAGATCCATATTTGTGCCCATTTCAAAGAAAGAGGACCCAACAGAATGTGGAAATTATCAAACAATATCATTAATATCATGCACCAGAAAAATTTCACTGAAGATAATTCAAAAAGGGTTGTACTAGTATATTGTCAGGGAACTTCCAGAAATTCAAGCTGGATTTAGAAGAGGATTTGGCACAAAGAATATCATTGCAGATGTCTGATGGATCTTAGCTGAAAGTACAGAATACAAGGAACATGTTTACCTGTGTTTTATTAACTATGCAAAGCAATTCAACTGTGTAGATCATAACAAATTAAGGAAAACATTGAGAAAAATGGGAATTCCAGACCACTTAATTGTGCTCATGAAGAACTTGTACTAGACCAAAAGGCTATTGTTTAAACAGAAGAAAAGAATACCAAATGGTTTAAAATCAGGAAGGGAGTGTGTCAGGGTTGTACCCTTTCCTCATAATTATTCTATCTGTATGCTGAGTAAATATCTGAGAAGCTGGATTACTTGAAGAGGAATGTGGCATCAAGATTGAAAGAAGACTCATTAACAACCTCCAATATCTAGATGACACAATCTTTCTTGCAGAAAATGAAGATGGCTTGAAGTACTTACTGATGAAGTTTTATGACAATAGTCTTCAATATGGATCATACCTCAGCATAAAGAAAATGAAAATCCTCACAATTGGACCAATAAGCAACATCATGACAAATGGAGAAAACATTCAAGCTGTCAAAGATCTTATATTACTTGGATCCACAATCAACAACCATGGAAGCAGCAGTCAGTAAATTGAACATCATATTGCCCTGAGGAAATCTGCTGCAAAAGACCTCTTTAAGTGTTAAAGTGCAAAGGTATCACTTTGAAGATTAAGGTGTGCTTAAAATGCATGTGAAAGCTGGATAATGAATAAGGAAATGAGTAATTGATGCCTTTGAACTACTGTGTTCTATAAATAGTGAAAATGCCATGGATTACCAGAAGAATGAACAAATCTATCCTGGAAGAAGTGTGCCAAAATGCTCCTTAGAAGTGAGAATGGCCAGACTATAACTCACTCAGCAGCTCTGGTAGCATAGTGTGTAAGGCACTTGACTGTTAATTAGAAGGTTGGTGGTTCAAACCCACCACCACTCCTCGGAAGGAGGGTTGGGAAATCTACTTCCGTAGTGATACCACCTCAGAAACCCAAGGAGGGGTCACTATGAGTCAGGTCTGACTCCACAGCATATAACAACAACAACATATCTCACTTAATTTGGTCATGTGGTCAGAAGGGACCAATCCCTGGAGAAAGATATCATGCTTTGTAAAGTGGAGGGTCAGACAAAAAGGGGAACCCCTCAAAGAGATCCATTGACACAGTGGTTTCAACAATAGCTTCAAGAATAGCAAGGATTGTGAGGATGGCACAGGACAGAACAGTGTTTTTTTCTGTTGTACATAGTGTTGCTGTGAGTCAGAATGGACTCAACGTCACTTAACAACAACACTATATCAAGTTGAACTACCAGACCTTCCTTGGTATGCTGTAGGAGAAGGTATCCAAAGTTTTAGGGAAATTGGCATGTTAGAGTAAATTTATCAGATTAGATAAATAGACCTACACATGAAGTGCCCATTGGACACCTCTTTAACTGCAATATTAAGGAACAAATTTGTGAAGGGAGATCCAGCATCCTTGAAAACCACTGTAGTTGCTACTTTATGTAAGTCATATTCAACAGTGAGAACTGCCCTAAATGAATTAAGACACTTAATTACAGTGGGGCTGATTGGACTCTGTGCTGGTAGAGGCTTAGTGGCAGAACTTTATAAACAATGCCAAGGTGGGCATGGTTACCATAATGAACTTCAGAGTCAAAGCAATAATGAGACTACTCTGAATTGTATGGATGCATAATTTTGAATACTCAGGCATGGTGTTTTCCCTAGGAGTGAAATAGATGGAAAATCTACTAAATATTTACTTGATCTGCACAACCAGAAGAATTCTAGGCCAAAGAACAGCATTCTAATTTGAATCACCAGAATAGAGTGTCTCGACTCCTCCATCAATTTCCAGACTGAAACCAGTTTACAGACTCACAACCCGTTGAATTAGGAGGAAGCTGGGACACCTTGAAGAAGGACCCCACTATATTGCCAAAAACTTATACTGTTAATCTTTCTTCAAACTTTCCTCAAAGGAGTCTACAGCCTTTACAAAAGTGACTGTTCATTAGGGAAAAGAAAATAATCATACTTTCTGAGGATCACTGGACATTGGCTTTGAACAGACATTAATTCCAGGAGATGCAAAACAACACTGTGACCCACCATTCAGAATAGGGGCAAAATCAGGCCAGGTTATTAATACAGATTTAGTTCAAGTTCATCACAGTGGGTTCCATGGGTCCCTGAACCCATCTGGTAGTGATTTATCCAGTTCTAGAATGTATAATTGAAATAGACACTCAGCAACTGAGCGAACCCCTATATTGGATCCCTGACATGCGGAGTAGGACTATTGTGGAAGGAAAATCAATGTGGAAATCATTCCAACTGCCTCTACAAGGGGGGGGGGGGACTGAAGCAATATCACATTACTGGAAGGATTGCAGAGATTAGTGCCACCATCAAGAACTTGAGGAATGGACTTCTGGTAAGATAGCAGACTAGGCAGACAAGCTACACAGACCCTTTTAAACAACGAAAAGAACAACCAGTTGACTCAAATACAGAAGATAATCCTGGAGCCCTGAGCTTTGAAAGGAAGGATATAAAAGTGGATTAAACACCAACTAGTTGAAGGACCTGAATGAAAACAGTGAATAAGGATATAAATGGAGTTGCAGACTACCAGATGTCCTGGACAGCCTGAATATTTCCAAATGGTGCAAGGAACTGAGAATTAACCTAAAAATCAGCCCTGGTCACCAAGAGCTGCATGGGCCACTGCATGGGCAGGTGATGACTGAAAAAGGAAACAGCAGGGAAGGAGACAAACTGAGCTGTGGACTTTCAGCTGTCTGGAGAGCACAGATATTTTGAATGTTTACAAGCAGTGGCTGAGTGCAGCCATTTTGAATGCTTACAAGCAGCAGCCAGTTTTGATATTTAAAATGACAAGATTCTTGTTCAGAATACAGAGACCTAAGAATAGGCTCCACTTGCCAAAGACAGCATGAACATAAGGGAGGCTGATGACTGGAGAGGAGATAGGTGTTGAGTGCATAAGTGCTGGCAACTAGCGAATAGAGGAGCACAGTACCATGCTTAATCAGATACACCCAAAGAAAACAAAGGAAACAAAAACCTTGGGTGAATCACTCCAACTTACATACACCAATTAAATATAAACACAAAAACATCACAGTATCTCAGAAACAACAGACTATCACTGTCCACACCAAGAATCAATATAAAGCAATAGAAACAAGGGACCAGGATAGATACCCAGAACACATGAGGAAGAAGTAGCACTAGAACTCTCTGATAAGGGATTCAAAAGAATTATATTTAGGTACCTTCTATGGATTGAGAGACAGATCAAGGTAAACACTGACAAAACTGAGAAAAATATAGACAAAACCCTACAACAATTTTGGAAGACAATATAAGAACAAAATGACAAAATAAATGAAAAATTAGAAATGATACAAAATCTACAGATAGAAATCCAGAAGATTAATACTAAATTTTCAGAAATAGTTAATACATTGAAAGGGCAAAGGA
The DNA here is from genome assembly GCF_000298275.1 of Orycteropus afer afer. NCBI lineage: Eukaryota > Metazoa > Chordata > Mammalia > Tubulidentata > Orycteropodidae > Orycteropus > Orycteropus afer. The sequence continues at coordinate 3,017,191 of NW_006921733.1, forward strand.
GTAGAGTCCAGTCAATAGAAGACAGAATTAGTGAGATTGAAGACAAATGCCTCAATACTTTTTTGGAAAGGAATGAATCAGAATAAAAAGATCAAAATAAAATGAAGAAAGCCTAAGGTTCATGTGGAATACCATCAAAAGGAATAATCTATGTTGATCAGAATTCCAGAACAGGAAGAGACAAATAAAACCACAGAGAAAATTGTCAAAGATTTGTTGGAAGAGAATTCCCCTGATTTTATGAAAGAAGAGAATATATCCACTCAAGAAGTCCAACAAATCCCAAACAGGATAGACCCCAAAAGAAAATCACCAAGACAAATCATCATCAAACTCACCAAAACCAAAGACAAAGAAAGAGTCTTGAAAGCAGCATGGGAAAAATGAAACGTTATCTACAAAGGGCGTCCAATAAGACTCAGTTTGATTTCTCAGAAGAATCATGCAGGTGAAACCATGAAACCAAAAAAATTTCCAAGCAAGAATTAAATACCCAACAAAACTGTCCATCAAATATGATGGTGAAATTAGGACATTTCCAGATAAGCAGAAATTAAAGGAATTTGTTAAAGCAAGATCACCCTTACAAGAGATGCTAAAGGGAGTGCTTTGGACAGAAAACCAACAATAGCAAACAACAACTGGCCATTAACACACATAATGATTTAACCCAGAAACTAACCCAGTTATGGAAGTATCCAAAGTAAATAAGCTGACAAGATTGTAAATGGGGGAACCAGAGACATCAATTGGCAAATGAGAACAACTACAAGCCAAAAAGAGGGAAAAAATTGTGTAGTTACAGAACATCTAAACAGTGAGGAAGTCAAGACAATTGCAAGATAGAATGGACTGTTCTAAACTTGGGAAGAAAATTATAAAGCACAGGGTAACCCACAAAAAAAATGATAAACTTTCTTCACATCAAAATAAAAAAGAGGACAAGCACAAATATTTAGGAAATATGAAAACAATAACAATGGAGGAAGTGATAACATGACTCATAAACAAAGCAAGCTCAGCACAGAAAATTCTATGGAACAAAGAAATTAGCAACACCATGAAAAAGCACATAGCAAAATGATAGCAACAAATTCATATTTGTCAATAATTACACTGAATGTCAATGGATTAAATGCACCGCTCAAGAGATAGAGAGACACAGAATGGATCAGAAAACATAACCCATCAATATACTGTCTACAAGAGACACACCTTAGAGACAAAGACAAAAACTGACTAAAAATCAAAGGTTAGAAAAAGATCTATCAAGGAAATGGCAACCATAAAACAGCAGGAGTAGCAATATTAATTTTTGATAAAATTGACTTTAAGACAAGAACCACCATAAGAGACAAGGAAGGACATTACGTAATGATTAAAGGATTGATTGAACAGGAAGACATAAACATAATAAATATCTATGAACCCTATGAAAGAGCCCCAAAATACATAAGTAAGACTTTAACAGAATTTAAAAGACAAATAGATGACTCAACAATCATAGTCAAAAAAAAAAAAAAAAACACCTCATTGCTGTGGAGTAGCATCTGACTCATAGTGACCCCTCCTTGGGTTTACAAGGCAGTATCACTATGGAAGTAGATTGCCCAATCTTCCCCCCAAGGAGTGGCTGGTGGTTTTGAACTTCCAGCCTTCTGGTTAGCAGTCAACTGCCTTAGGCACTACACCACCAGAGCTCCTAACAGTCAAAGTAGGAGACTTTAATATACCACTTTCAGTCAAGGATTAAAACACAATTTACCTAAACTAACACAGACTGAGGTTGAAAATTTGAATGTTGTTGTTGTTGTTGTTATGTGCCGTTGAGTCAAACCCAACTCATAGCGACCCCTCCTTGGGTTTCCAAGGCAGTATCACTACGGAAGTAGGATTGCCCAACCTT
>NW_006921733.1:3019956-3022817 GCF_000298275.1 Orycteropus afer afer
AAAAAAAAAAAAAAAAATACTACTGGAACTAATTGATAGATTTAGCATAGTGACAAAATACAAGATCAACCTACAAAACTCAGTTGGATTCCTCTACCCCAGCAAAGAGATTGCTGAAAAGGAAATGAAGAAAACAATACTATTTACAATTGCTACCAAAATAATAAAATACTTGGGAAAAAAATCTCACTAGGGACACAAAAGATGTGTACAAAGAAAACTACAAAACACTACTTCAAGAAACCATAAGAATCTACATAAATGAAAGAACATAACATGCTTGTGGATAGGAAGATTGAACATTGTGAAAATATCAATACTACCCAAAGCAATCTATACATTCAATTCAATCCCAATACAGATCCCATCAACATTCTTTAAGGATATGGAGAAACCAATCACTAATTTTATATGGTGTTCTGGTTACCTAGTACCACTCTGACAGGAATACACCACAAAATGGGATGGCTGGAAGAAATGGGAGTTTATTCTCTTACAATTTGGGAGGTTAGAAGTCCAAGTTCAAAGTGCCAGGCTCTAGGGCCTGCGTGAAAGCCCCTCGACCTTGGCCATCAGCTCTGCCTCTTGCTCCTGGCCCACTGAATCTAGAGGCACCTCTTCACTCAGGCAGGTTCTGGCTGCTGAGGCTAACAAGCCTAAGGTCAACAAATAAAATGGCACAGTTGCAATTTTACCAAACCACATGGCAGGCCATTCATTCAAGTCCATTCAAAGTCCCAATGTCGGCAGAACATGGCAGGCTGCTGAACAATGATATGGCTACATGCAGGGTTCAAGGGTGCCATAAGCTGGAATCCATTCCCAAAGCTGCTACTTATATTGGAGAAGCAAACCACATCCCTAAAGCAGCTACTCAGATGCTTGTGTAGATCCCACCATAGAATTGATTACCAGTCTCATCATGGGGAATAACTACCTCCAGCTGCCCAGCCACTCAACCAGGCCCAGCCAAGTTGACACACAAACGTAACCACCACAATTTCACCCTTTGTTAACTTGACACCTGTACAGATCTTCAGTGGGTGGTATCTGTAGAAATCTCTTCGTTGGATGACTCCAGTTCTCTAGTTTCTGAGTGGTGAACTTACCCCCTTGGCCTGGTGGGCCCCGTTCCTCTACCCCTTGGGCATGGTACCCCTGCCCCCCTCTCTTGGGCAGCAGCTTGACTCCATCCTACTTACTAGCTCACATGAATGAGAAGCCAAACACTCCAGAACCCAGTTGGTGAAGGTCTGGCCCTTTGAAACCTACAGGGCTGTGGTGGTTTCACCCCCAGAGGCCATGGTCCTAACCTTAAGACTGAGGCAGCGCTGCTTCCTGTCTCCTTGGTCTCTCCTCTTCTGCCAATTAATGCCAAAGGAAACCCACTCCACCAGAAAACTTCCTGCCCCAAAAGCACTCAGCTTTTTCATCCATGGGCCAGCCAACCTGCTACTTCATTTCATGCCTGTCTCTTCTACCAATTAATACCTGAAGGCAACCCACTCTTCCTAGAAGCCTCCTACCCAAAGTCCCCTGGCTTTCTCCTACATGGGCTGGTAAGCCTGTTGATCTTTTATGCCAGTCTCTGGGCTCTGCTACTGCTGTTTCTCATGCTGGTCTCTAGGCTCTGTTCCTGCTGTTGCTTATGCCGGTCTCTCAACTCTGCTGCTGCCCTCTCTCATGCTGTATGCCAGGTCTCTCTGACAATGTCTTGGGTCAAAGACACACTCCACTCCTGCTTCCACATTTTAGGTATCTGTCAGAGCAGCACCCCACTCTCGGTACTGTATTCTGTTCTGGTTACCTAGTGCCACTCTGACTGGAATATACCACAAAATGGGATGGCTTGAACAAACAGCAGTTTACTCTCTTACAGTTTGGGAGGCTAGAAGTCTGAGTTCAAAGTGCCAGGCTCTAGAGAAAGCCCCTCGACCTTGGCCTTCAGCTCTGCTCTTGCTCCCAGCTCACTGAAGCTAGAGGCATCTCTTCACTCAGACAGTTACTGGCTGCTGAGGCTAACAAGCCCACGGTCAACTAATAAAATGGCACAGTCTCAATGTTACCAAACCACATGGTAGGCCATTAATTCAAGTCCATTGAAAGTTCCAAGGTTGGTAGAGCATGGCAGGCTACTGAACAACGACACCGTTCTATGCAGGGTTCAAGTGTGCTATAAGCTGGAGACCATTTCCAAAGCTTCTACTTATATTTGGGAAGCAAACCACATCCCTAAAGGAACTACTCAGCTGCTTGTGGTAGATCCCACCCTAGAGTTGATTACCAGTCTCATTGTGGAGAATAGCTACCTCCAGCTGCCCAGCCACTCAACCAATCCCAGACAAGCTGACATACAAACATAACCACTACATATGGAAAGGAAAGAGGTCTCAGATAAGCAAAGCACTATTGAAGAGCAATAAAATAGGAGGACTTACACTCCCAGATCTCAAAACCTACTGTACAGACAGCAACAGTAGTGAAAACAGCCTGGTATTGGTACAATGACAGACACATAGACCAGTGGAACAGAATTGAGAACCCAGAAATAGACCTATAAACCTATAGTCAGCTGTTTTTTTGACAAAAGGCTGTTGTTGTTGTTGTTGAATGCTGTCAAATCGGCCCCAACTCATAGCAACCCCTCCTTGGGTTTCTGAGGTGGTATCATTACAGAAGTAGATTTCCCAACCTTCCTTCCAAGGAGTGGCTGAGAGATGATCTCTTGATAAATTGTGCTGGCAAAACTGGATATCTAGGAGGGAGGGGCAAGATGGCGGACTAGGCAGAAGGATTGCACAGACCCTCTTCAACAAAGAAAAGGGAAACCAATAAATACAGACACAGAAGATAATCTTGGA
>NW_006921733.1:3030062-3039882 GCF_000298275.1 Orycteropus afer afer
ACTTCCATAGTGATACTGCCTCGGAAACTCAAGGAGGGGTCGCTATGAGTCAGGGCTGACTCGACGGCACATAACAACAACAACAACAACAATATATGGCATAAATATTTATCAAGTATAACTCAATACTCTATCAAGTATAACTCAAAACGCAGAACCAGCAGAAAAGAAATCAGATGATTGGGACCTTCTAAAAATTAAATTTTTATGTGCTTCCAAAGTATTCTCCAAAAGAGTCAAAAGAGAACCTACAGATTGGGAACGAATATTTGGCAACAACATATTTGACAAGGGACTTATCTCTAACACTTATAGAAAACTCCAAAACCTCTACAGCATAAAGACAAACAATCCAATTAAATAACGGACAGAAGACATGAATAGACACTTCACCAAAGAAGATGTTCAGGTGGCCAACAAACACATGAAGAAATGTTCACGACCATTAGGCATTAAAGAGATGCAAATCAAAACAACAATGAGATACCATCTTGCCCCAGCACTAACAGCAAAGTCCAACAAGACAGAAAATAACAAATGCTGGCCAGGATGTGGAGAGATTGGGACTCTCATATACTGCTGGTGTTATAAAATGATACAACCACTGTGAAAAGCAGTATGGCAATTCCTTAAAAAGCTGAAATTAGAAATACCATTTGATCCAGCAATCCCATTACTAGTTATACATCCTAAAGACATGAGAGCCAGGACAAGAACAGATACATGCACACCCATGTTAACTGCAGCATTATTTGCAATAGCAAAAAGATGGAAACAACCTAGGTGCCCATCAACAGAAGAATGGATAACTAAACTATGGTACACACACACACAATGGAATACTATGCAACACTAAAGAATACTCTAGAATCTGCAAAACACTGCATAACATGGATGAAATTGGAGAGAATTATGCTGAGTGGAATAAGTCAATCACAGAAGGACAAATATTGTATTAGTTCATTATTGGAAAAAGTCACAGAAAGGTTTATATATGGAAGGAAACTTATTTTGTTGGTTACCTGGGGTGGGAGGGGAGGGGAGGAAACACTGCAAAAAATTAAAAAAAAGAACTCGAAGAAAGTAAAGGTGGTGTTTCCTACCACATTCCCATTTAACTCACTGTTCTGGTTACCTAGTGCTGCTCTGACAAGAAGTATACCACAAATGAGATGGCCTTAACAAGCAGGAGTTTATTCTTACAATTTGGAGGCTTTAAGTCCAAGTTCAAAGTGCCAGGTTCTAGAGGCTGGGCGAAAGCCCTTTAACCTTGGAGTCCAACTGTGCCTCCTGCTCCCAGCCCATTGGAGCTAGAGGTGTTTCTTCATTCAGACAGCTGCTAGCTGCTGAGGCTGAGAATCCCCAAGGTTGACAAATAAAATGGCACAGTCCTGATGTTACCAAACCACACGGCAGGCCAATAATTCAAGTCCATTGCAAGTCCCAAGGTCAGCAGAGCAGGCCGCTGAGCAATGGCACGGCTATGTGCAGGGTCCAAGTGTGCCATAAGCTAGAGACCATTCTCAAAGTTTCCCCTTAAATACAGGAAGCAGACCACATTCCCAAAGCTACTCAGCTGCTTGTGGTAGATCCCACCATGGAGCTGATTGCCAGTCTCATCATGATGAACAACTACTACCAGCTGCCCAGCCACTCAACCAGGCCCAGCCAAGTTGACACATGAATATAACCACCACACTCACCTATCTGATTTGTGCAAAAAATGGGTACCTCTTAGAAACTGACAGTAGATTATTGTAAATTTAACTAGATGGTGATTCCACACTTGAAATCAGATGTGATTTCATTGCTTGAACAAGTTAATACATCTCCTAGCACTTGGTATGAATCTATTGGTCTGTCCAATGCCTTCTCCTCGATCCTAGTTCCAAAAGATCACTAGAAGCTGTTTATCTTCAGCTAGCAAGGTCAGTAATACACCTTCAAAGTCTTACCTAAGAAGTATATCAACTCTCCAGCACTAGGTCATAATTCAGTCTGCAGAAACCTTGATCACCTTTCCCTCCCAGGATTTCACACTGATGATGTTAAGCTGATTGGACCTATTAAGGAAGATATATCAATGATGGTATGGCATTTGTGTGCTTAAAACAAAATAAAACAAAACTGTCATTGAGTTGATTCTGACTCATAGCCACCCCAATTTGGTTTCCAAGGCTGTATATCTTTAAGGAAGAAGACTGTCCCATCTTTCTTTATGGGGCTGCAAGTGAGTTTGAACCACTGACATTTTGGTTACCAGCCACATGCCTTAACAGCACCAGCTCCTTATTTGTGTTGTAGAGGATGGGAAATTAACCTGAGGAAAGTTCAAGTGCTTTCCACCTCAGTGAAATTTCTAAGGTTCCAATGGTGTGGGAGTGCCAAGATATTCCTTCTAAACTGGGTAAGTTATTGCATCAAGCCCATCTCAATTAAAAAGGAGACACAATTCTTGGTGGGGCTCTTTGGATTTTGGAGGCTATATGCCCTTAATTTGGGTGTGCTACTCTGGCCTATTTATCAAGTGACCCAAAAAGCTGTAGCTTTGAGTGGGGCACAAAATAAGAGCTGGTTATGCAAGCCGCTCTGCCACTTGAGTCATACAAGCCAGTTGATACAATGATGGTACTTGAAGTATCAGTGACAGATAAAGTTGCTGTTTGGTGTCTTTGGCAGGCTCTATCGGTGAATCACAGACCATTAGGATTTTGGAGAAAATCCTGCCATTCTCTGTAGGTAACAACTCTCCTTTTGAAAAACAGCTATTGATTTGTTACTGGTCTTTAGTAGAGACTGAACACCTAAGCATAGGTCACTCAGTCACCATGCAGCCTGAGCTGTCCATCTTGATGGGTTGTTGTCTGACCCACAGTTCAGACCACTCTGCCATTAAATGGAACTGGTATTTAAAAGATCGGGCTTGAGGAGTACCTGAAGGCACAATTAAGTTATGTGAGGAAGTGACCGAAATGCCCATAGTCTCCATTTCTGTCACATTATCTTCCTTCTCCCAGTCTGCGCCTATGGGCTTAAGGGGAGTTCCTTATGAATGGATGATTGAGGAAGAGAAAACTTGTGTCCAGTTTACAGATAGTTCTGCACAATATGCATGCATGCACTGCTCAAAAAAAAAGAAAAAATATATATATATATATAGAGAGAGAGTAGCCACACTGTAGCCCCTTTCTGAGACCTCCATGAAGGACAGTAGTGAAGGAAAATCTTCACAGTAGACAGAAACTTTTGAGCTCCGCACCAGGCTGTTCATTTTGCTTGGAAGGAGAAATGGTCAAATGTGTAATTTTTGGCTGTGGCCAATAATTTTGATGGATGGTCAGGGACTTGAAAGGATCATGATTGGAAAAACGATGATAAACAAGTATGGAGATCAAGAATGTGGATAGACCACTCAGAATGAGTCAAAGAAATGAAGATATCTGTATCTCATGTGAATGCTCACCAAAGGGTGACCTTAGCACAGGAGGATTTCAACAATCAAGTAGATAGGATGATACGTTCTGTAGAAACCAGTCATACTATTTCCCAAGCCACTCCTGTCATACCTGTATGGGCTCATGAGCAAAGTGGCCATGGAGGCAAGGATGGAGGTTGTGCATGGGCTCAGCAACATAGACTTCTACTCACCAAGGCTAGCTTGGCTATAGCCATTGCTGAGTGCCCAATCTGTCATCAAAAGAGACCAACACTGAATCCGCAATATGGAACCATTCCTCACAATCAGCCAGCAACCTGGTGGCTTGTTGATTATATTGGACCAACTCCATCATGGAAAGGGCAGTGTTTTGTTCTTAGTAGAACAGATGATTATTCTGGGTATGGATTTTCATATCCTGCATGCATTTTGTGTGCTAAAACTACCATTAATGGATTTATAGAATGCCTTACCCACCATCATGGTATCTCACACAGTATTGACTTGGATTAAGGGATTCACTTCACAGCAAATGAAGTGTGGCAATTGGCCCACACTCTTGAAATAACAATGAATTTACCATGTCTCCCATCATCCGCTTCAGGATGCCTTAATAGATGGAATGACCTTCTATTCCTTATCAGGGAGTTCCAATGCTGCTTTTTCCTCAGGGATGTGTTCTGGGTCTGTGTCCTGGTCCTTTGTTTCTAGTGCTTTATCATGCTTCTTTGTGTGGACTGTGATGGTCTGTTGCCTCTGAGACAGTGGGATGCTTTTGTGTTTATATTTAATTGGTGATATTATGTTGGAGTGATTTGCCTGAGATGTTCGTTTTCTTTGTTTTGTTTGGATGTTATCTGAGTAAGCAGGGACTGTGCTCCTCTATTAGGTAGTTGGCAGCACTTATGCATTCACCACTTGTCTTCTTTCCAGCTGTCAGCCTCCCATATTTCTGTCCTGTCATTGGCAAGCAGAGCCTATTCTTAGGTCCCTGGAATCTGAATGAGAATGTTGTCACTTTAAATATCCCAAATGGCTGCCACTTGTAAACATTCAAAATGAATGCACCCTCTGGACAGCCGAAATTCCACAGCTCAGTTTGTCTCCTCCTTTGCTGTTTCCATTTTCAGTCATCAGACACCAGCAATCATCCGTGCAGCCTTTGGCAAGCAGGGCCAATTTTTAGGTTAATCCTTAGGTCCTGACACCACTTGGAGATATTCAGGCTGTCTGTGCCATCAGGATAGCTGACAGTTTGCAGCTTTGTTTGTCTCCTTACTCACTATTTTCATTCAGGCTCTTCTACTAGTTGGTGTTTAATCCACTTCTGTATCCTTCCTGTCAAAGCTCAGAGCTCCAGGTTTATCTTTTGTATCTGTGTCAATTGGTTTCCCTTTTCTTTGTTAAAGAGGGTCTGTGTGGCTTGTTGGCCTATTCCACCATCTTACCAGAAGTCCGGAAATGGCCTTCTAAAGACACAATGACAGTGCCAACTAGGTAGCAATGCCTTACCAAGTTCAGACAATGTTCTTCAGGAGGCTGTATATGTACTAAACGAGCATGCAAGATATGGTACTGTTTCTCCAATAGCCAGAATTCACAGATCTAGGAATCAAAGGATATAAATGGGAGTGGCACCACTCTCTATTACCCCAAGTGACTCACTTTCAAATGTTTTGCTTCCTGTCCCTGTGACCCTTTGCTCTGCATGTCTAGAGATCTTAGTCCCAAAAGGTAGAATACTCCCACCTGGAGACACAATATTGATTCCATTGAACTGGAAGATAAGAATGCCACCCAGCCACTTTGGGCTTATTATGCTTCTGGATCAATAGGCAAAGAAGGGAATTACTGTATTAGTTATTGTTATTGATCCTGATTATCAATACAAAATCAGATTGATATTACATAATGTAGGTAAAGATGAGAATGCAGGAGATTCCTTAGGATACCTTATAGTTCTACCATACCCTGTGATTAAAGTTAATGGAAAATGACAGCAACCTAGTTCTGACATGACTACTAGCTGCCCAGATCATTGAAGAATGAAGGTTTGGGTAACCCCACAAGGCATAAAATCACAACCAGTTGACAAGACCAGTGCTTACTGAGGGCAAAGGGAATACAGAATGAATGGTGGAAGAAAGTAGTTCTAAGTACCAGCTATGATCACATGATCAGTTGCAGAAATAAGGACTATAATTACTATGAGTATTTAGTGCCCTGGCTGTGAAGGCAACAATCCCTGGATTGGCAGGCAATACAGTAGGCCACTGATTCAAGTCCGAAAATTGGAAGTCAGATGATTATGAGCCACATGCAGAATTCACAGCAAACAAAAAGCCAGAGAGATTTGCCAGAATGGCCATATATATTGAATTCAGGACATACCCCTGAGGAAATCCTCTTTCAACTGACTGGATGCTATTGAAGGTCTCATCTTGTTGGGGATTATATTATATAAGATCTCATCATGGAAGTTTTTATCTTGTATCAAAATGAGGATGACTATATCATTATGAAACTGCCAAACTATATTGTGCTTGCTAAACTACTAAGAATCATGGCCCAGTTAAGTTGACATAGTCTCCCCTTGTCAACTTGGCACTTGTACACATCTCCTTAAACCGTATCTAATGTCTAAATAAAAACAATTACATAATCATACTGGCACTTAGTATGCTACAACTAATACATATGCAATCGAAAACGTATTAGCCCCATTCAAATCTTGTATTTCGTAAGTGAAAAACCTAAAATAGCAATCACAGCAGTCATCAATGGTGCTGGAACTCCCTTCACAAATTTGTTCCCCAACATTGTGGTAAAAGATGTGTCCACTAGGCACTTCATGTTTAGGTCTATTGCGCCAACATGATAAATCCACTCTAACATGGAAATTTGCCCTAAATCTTTGGATACCTTCTATGGTATACTAAGCAGGTTTGGCACCAAACTTAATTTAGTCTAGGCTACTACACAATCTATGCCTCAGTAAGTCAAACAAATAAACTATTAGATCCTTTCCTATCCTCTCTAGCTGAACCAATGAATGAGGAATTTGTATTCATTGGGCCCAAATCAATAAATTCATAGTGAAACTTCATATTCTTCACACCACTAGCCATTCTCACACATATACTGCAGGTTCCTGTTTGTAAATACTGGTAAAAATCAAGCAGTTTTTTTTTTTTTTTTTAAATTGTAGCATATCTATTCCTGGGGCATAATTGTAATTCACTTATTTTGGGACTCACTGGAACTAAAGTCTAAAAGCAAAAATGGGTGGTGAGAGTGAATGGTTCCTGGGAACATTTGTCAATGTATTTTGAGGGATCTGTCTCAGGCAATGCCCCAGACAATGCCCCAGGAGCTGTCCCAGGTGGCATCTTAGGCAATGACTCATTAGGCACAGAAGGGGTAAGAGGGCTGTTTCTGCCAGCAGGAGTAATTCAATGGAACTTAGGGGCACAATGTCCCCACCTTCCTGCTTATTTGCCCATATGTCCCCATCCCACATTTCAGGATCCCATGTCTTTCCAGTCAATCCCTCACTTTAACTTCAGACAACAATCAAAGTTTGGAATTCAATTGGTATTATAATTCAGCCACTCTCATAAGATGCTGGGTTTGGTTTTAGGCAGTATCAACTCTGTTACTACACAAAATAAGGCTTTCTTTCAAGGCACAAGAGTAAACATTGAGGTCTCTTAAAAACTACCTGAGCTGTGACTCCAAAGCCCTGAGCTCATCTCTTTCTTTCACCACTTTTTATAATATAAATAGAACCAACCAACCTGCTTCCTTATACTTCTCATTTTAAGAAAACTGCAGAGAAGTATCAAACATGCAATCTCCCAAAGCCTCTCTTATTACCAATATTTGATCAATTTGTGTTGATATTTGCATATTCATATTGCCACCTCATGTTATGGACTCACAGTACCCTCTTTACTAATGGAAGTAGAGTCATCAATGCCTTTAAGACTAGTCGGACTTGAGAACCAATTTAGAAAACTCAACCTTAAAATTTGTTTCTCTAGAACCACTCTAGGAGCTGTGGTAGCCTAGTGCCTAAAGCATTTGATTGCTAACCAGAAGGCTGGCAGTTCAAACCCAACAGCCGCTCCTTGGGAGGAAGATTAGGTGATCTACTTCCATAGTGATCCTTCCTCAGAAACCCAAGAAGTGTTCACTATGAGTTGGATCCAACTCAATGGCAGTGAGTAAATGAGTTAGAACCACTCTTTGTACCAAATATCTTACACTGGCTTCTCTAGAGAAGCAAAATCAGTGAAGCTTATATATGTATGTGTGTGTGTGTGTGTGTGTGTGTGCAAAGATATTTATCCCAAATAAATGTCTCACGAGATTGTAAAGTCTGGCAAGTCCAAGGTTTGTGGGTCAGAGGTCAGGCTGGAGGCTTCTCTTGATTCATGTAGCTGCATTGGCTGATGAACACAAGATGGGCAGGTCAAATGGCAAGCTGTTTGCTATTGGGCTGGAGATGCAAACAAACCCAAATTTGTCAGGTAAGATTGCTAGCTTCTGGATCACAGGCTGTGAAGGCTAATGAACCCAACATCAAGAGGAAATATGTCAGACCCTGGCTCAAGTCCAAAGAACTGGAGGTCAGATGATGAAGAACCAAATGCAGGATCTAGATAAAGGAAAAAAATCATAAAAATTTTCTAGGAGGTCCATATATAGTAGAAGCAAGACACATCTCTGAGGAAACTCTCTTTATTCACTGACTGTTCATAGTGGATATTATCATGGAGGGGATTACATTATATTCTATCTCATCATGTAGAATCACAACATCATAACTGCTAAACTACTGAGTGTCATGGCTAACCAAGTTAATACAACCTTAATTAGCATACAACTATTTTGTGCATTAATAGCACAAGTCTAGCAGTAATGAAAGATGAGATCCCTGATGTGGTCCCTGACTGGCAGACCTATATGAATGCAGAAAAGAAGCTTGAATTGAATAGTATTTCACCACACACCAAGTAGGGGAGAAGGGCCACAGTCTCCTCAACCTACCAGGTGGCAGCCAGAGTGGAAGAGTGGCTAGAGTGGAGCTGGCAAGGATGGGATGCTGTCCACAGGGGCTAAAGCCATGGCAGCAGCAGTAGCTGGTGTCCTGAGAGTAAGACATCCTCAGGGCTGAGGAAGAAGTGAGACCTGGGGGTCTGGTCCCAGTTCCTGGTCCTGAGAAGCAGCAGGGATGGTCTAGACTGTGGTCAGAAGGAGCCATGAGTCAGGGCACTCAATTGCTTAGGGGCACACAGGACACCACATCAACCGACTGGCACTTGTGCAGTCCTTTTTGCTTATTCAATGTCCCATCCTGGGGAAGCACAAGTGAGGGTAGGGTAGGCTACCTAGGCTGGGGTAGGGTCAGTGGGTCAATGTGAGGGAAAGGGAAGAATGAGAGGCAGATGACCTCAACCAGGGCACAGTGCAATGTTCACACTACAGGTAAGGGGATGAAGTAAGGCAGCCATCCTCCATTTTTGCGTAATTCCAATTTTCACATAACGATCTGGTCTTTGGAACCTAACCATGTCAATAAGTGAGGAGTGAGTGTACTCGAATATGTTTCAAAAAACCTAGATAAAATGGACAAATTCCTAGAGACATACTACCTACAAAAACTAACACAAACAGGTAGAAAACATGAACAGATCCATCATGAAAGAAGGGATAGAAGATGTTACTTAAAAATGCTTAAGAAGGAAAAAAAGAAAGGATGGGGAATTGTATAACAATTCCCTTCAATCTCTTTAAAAACATACAAAAGGAAGGAACACCACCAAACCCTTTCTGTGAATCCAGCATAGCCTTGATACCCAAACCACAAAAAGACATCACAAAAAAAAGAAAGCTATGGACCAACATCCCTTATGAACATAGATGCAAATTTTTTTAAATTTTTTTAAGAGCTTGTTTTACATTCAATGTTATGTGTACATTTAGTTTCATTCTGCATTTACCATGTCCAACCCTAACCCAGTCTCCTCCCCTCCCTACCCAGTAACCCTCCCCCTGTGCCTCTCATATTTATGTATTCCTGTTTATCCTGCATTTCCTCAATTTGAATGTTCGTCCTCTGGTGTACCATGGTCTATTGGTCTAAGGGATGTATTACCATAGAGTATGTGGGTGTGTCATCCTGGGTTGAGAAGTCTGCATGTACATCTTGGTAACAATTGGGCTGAGAAGCAGTCCCTGGGAGTGAATTTTATTCCAGGTGCAGAATGTATTCCAGGGCCATACTATTGGGGGTCTCACCAGATTTCATCTGACCAGTAATTCTGGTCATTATTGAGTGTTTGGATTTTGTTCCACGTTTTCCCTCCCACTCTATCCAGG
>NW_006921733.1:3040017-3044839 GCF_000298275.1 Orycteropus afer afer
CTTCTTTGCTTCTGATGCTAGGAGACCATTAGCTGCATCTTAGATGGCTGCTTGAAAGCTTTTAAGACTCCATTCACTACTCACCAATGTAGGATGTAGAGCAAGGCTTTTATGTATTTTGTTGTGCCAATTGAGTCTGGTGGCCCCCAGTACTATGGTCCTGGGATGGTAGATCTATTGGATCTCTGTCCCATAGTGTCTGGTTGTCTGTGAGGGATTACTCTTTGTCTGTCTTCTATTGTATCTGTAAGGACTGCAGGTATTTTGCATCACTGGTGTCTGTGCAAGATTAACCTCAGCTGAATCTCTCCTTGGTCTAGAGTATACTTTTGTTCACTGACAACCCATCTGATCATCTGAGGAGTTTATGTGTTTATCTTTAGCCAGGTGTTTGGTGTTAATGACAATGCAGTATCGTGGAAACATTGGTTGGTATTAGCATCTGTTGGTATTAGCATCTCTTATGTGTACAATTCGGTGTCCTCCCATTTCCTAATGTTATCATGGTGGTCATAGATCATTCTCGTATATCCCTCCCCCTACCCACATCAGAATGTAGACCCCAGCTAGCTCAAAATTAATCCCTCGTCTTCCCTCCCAATCCCGGTAACATACTAAGTGAGTTCCCTTTCCCAAGCAAACACTTTTCTGTCTTTTTACAGCAATGGGCTCTTACAGTACTTGTCCTTTTGCGATTGAATTATTTCACTCAGCATAATGTCCTCCAGGTTCATCCACATTGTGAGATGATTCATGTACCCCTCATTGTTCTTTAATGTAGCATAGTATTCCATTGTCTGCCTAAACCATAATTTAGTTATCCACTCATCTGTTGATGGTCATTTAGGTTGTTTCCATCTCTTTGCTATAGTGAATTGTGCTGCAATGAACATAGGTGTACATATGTCTGTTCATGTGCTCTCTCTCTCACCTCTTTAGGATATATTCCTAGTAATGGAATTGCTGGGTCAAATGGTACTTCTGTTTTCAATTTTTTAAGTAAACACCATACCATTTGTCACAATGGTTGTACCATTTTACAATCCCACCACCAGCGCACAGAAGTCCCAATCTCTCCACAGCCTTGCCAGCATTTGTTATTTTCTGACCTGTTGAACTTTGCTATTATTGCTGGGGTGAGATGATATCTCATTGTTGTTTTGATTTGTATCTCTCTAAAGATTAATGATCGTGAGCAATTTCTCATATATTTGTTGGCTGCCTATATATCTTCGTTGGTGAAGTGTCTGTTCAAGTCTTTTGCCCATTTGTGAATTGGGTTATTGTCTTTTTGGTGTTGAGCTGTTGAAGTTTTCTATAGATTTTGGAGATAAGTCCTTTATCAGATATGTCACAAGCAAATATTGTCTCCCAATCTCTAGGTTCTCTTTTTACCCTTTTGATGAAGTCTTTCAATGCACATAAGAATTTAATTTTTAAAAAGTCCCAGTCATCTAGCTTCTGTTCTATCTCCTGCACATTTTGGATTATGATTGATAGCCTATATATGCTGTAAATTAGGGCTCCCAGATTTACCCCACTTTCATCTGTGATGAATTTAATAATTTTGGGTTTTATATTTAAGTCTTTGATCCAGTTTGAGTTGTTTTTGTGTATGGGCTGAAGTATGGGTTTTGTTTCATTTTTCTACAGGTGGATATCCAGTTTGGCCAGCACCATTTGTTAAAGAGGCTGTCTCTTCCCCATTTAATGGATTTTGGACCTTTGTCAAAGATCAGTTGTCCATAGATGCATGGGTCTATATCTGGACTTTTGATTTTGTTCCTTTGGTCTATCTGTCTATCATTGTACCAATACCATGCTGTTTTTACTACTGTGGCTGTATAGTAGTTCTTAAGATCGGGGAGTGTGAGACCTCCCACTTTGTTTTTCTTCTTGGGAAGTGCTCTGTTTATCCAAGTTTTCTTTCCTTTCCATATGAAATTAGTAATTAGTTTTTCCATGTCTTAATTTTGTTGAAATCTGGGTCGAAATTGTGTTAAATGTATAGATTGCTTTAGGCAGTATTGACATTTTCACAACATTTAGTCTACCTACCCATGAACACGGTAGGTTCTTCCATCTATGTAGTGCCCTTGTTGTCTCTTGTAGCAGTGTTTTATACTTTTCTTTGTATAGGTCTTTTGTGTCTCTGGTGAGGTTTATTCCTAGATATTTTATCTCTTTTGTAGCTATAGTGAATGGTATGGTTTCCCTTATTTCTTTATTAGAGAACTCTGTTGGTTTAGAGGAATCTAACTGATTTTTGTGTGTTGACCTTGTATCCTGCCAATATACTGAACCTCTCTATTAGTTTCAGTAGTTTTTTATTGAGTCCATTAGGTTTTCTATGTACAGGATCATATCATCTGCAAATAGAGATAGTTTTAGCTCCTCTTTGCCAATTTGTATGCCTTTTATTTGTCTTTCTTGCCTTATTGCCCTGGCCAGGACTTCCAATACAACGTTAAATAGAAGTGGTCATAGAGGGCATCTCTTTCAGGTTCCCGTTCATAAGGGGAATGCCTTGAGTCTTTCTCCATTAATAATGATGCTGGCCATTGGCTTTGATATAAACCCTTTATTATGTTGAGGAATTTCCCTTCTATCCCTATTTTGCTGAGAGTTCTGAACAGGAATCGATGTTGGAATTTATCAAATGCCTTTTCTGCATCAATTGATATAATCATATATCATATTGATATAATCTTTTGTTTTGTTTATGTGGTGGATTACATTGATTGATATTCTGATGATGAACCACCCTTGTAAACATGGTATGAATCCCACTTGGTCCAGGTGTATTAATTTTTTGATATGTTGTTGGATTCTGCTGGCTAGGATTTTGTTAAAGATTTTTGCATCTATGTTCATGAGGGATATTGGTCTGTAGTTTTCCTTTCTAGTGGTGTCTTTCCCTGGTTTTGGTATTAGTGTTATGCTTGCTTCATCAAATGAGTTTCAGAGTATTCCTTCTTTTTCTATGTTCTGGAATAGTTTGAGTAGCATACATGTCAACTCTTCTCTGAATATTTAATAGAATTCTCCAGTGAAACCATAAGGGCCAGGGGTTTCTTTGTGGGAAGTTTGTTTTATAACCTGTTCAATTTCTTCTTTTGTTATAGGTCTTTTCAAGTTTTCTATCTCTGAGTGGGATAATTTAGGTAGGTCTTGTATTTCTAGAAACTTGTCCATCTTTGCTAGGTTCTCAAACTTATTGGAGTACTGTTTTTCATAATATTCTGTCAGTATCTTTTTTTTTTTTTTTCTCTTGGTTCTGTTGTGATGACATCATTTTCATTTACAATTCTTATGATTTGGATCTTCTCTTTCTTTTCTTTTGTTAGGTCTGCCAATGATTTATTGATTTTCTTAATCTTTTTGAAGAACCAGCTTTTAGTTTTGTTGATTTTCTCTATTTTTTTTTCTGTTTCATTTATTTCTCCTCTGATATTTATTATTTCCTTGCTTCTAGACACTGTAGAATTCTTTTGTTGTTCTGTTTCTAGTTGTTGGAGTTGATGAGTTGGAGTGTTGATTTTGTTTCTTTCCTCTTTTTGATGTATGCATTTACTGCTGTAAACTGTCTTCTAAGTACTGCTTTCACTGTGTCCCAAAAGTTTGGTATGACATATCTTCATTCTCATTTGTATCTAGGAATTTTTTTTTTTTATTTCAGATTTTATGTGTTCTGTTACCTAGTAGTTCTTGAGCAGTGAGTTGTTCAACTTCCATATGTTTGATGCGTTTTTCTTGCTCTTCCTACTATTAATTTCTAATTTTATATCATTGTGGTCTGAGAGGATGCTTTGTAGTATTTCAATGCTTTTGAATTTATTGAGGCTTGTTTTATGTCCTAACATATGGTTTATTCTGGGGAAGGATCTATGTGCACTGGAGAAGAGTGTGAATTGTACTTTTGTTGGGTGAAACACTCTGTATATGTCTATGAGGTTGAGTTGTTTGATTGTATTATTGAGTTTTTCTATATCTTTGTTGATTTTATTCTAGTTGAATAAAATCTCTTTGAAAGTGGTGTTTTAAAGTCTCCTACTACTATTGTAGAGTTGTCTATTATCCCTTTTAATTCAGTTAATATTTGCTTCACGTATTTTGGAGCACTTTCACTGGATGCATAAATATTTATTATTGTAACGTCTTCTTTGTCAATTGACCCTTTCAGCATCATATAATGTCCTTCTCTATCTGTTATGATGTTTTTCACATTAATGTCTATTTTTTCAGAAATTAATATTGTTTTTATCTTTGTTTCTAAGATGGGTCTCTTGTAGGCAGCATATCAATGGGTCTTCCTTTCTTATCCAGTCTGCTACTCTCTTTCTCTTGATAGGTACATTTAGTCCATTCACATGGAGTGTAATTAGTGTTAGGCATTAATTGATTGCTGTCATTCTATTGTGGGTTTTTTTGTCATGTTGTTGGTGTTTCCTTGGTCCATATACTTTTTTTTTCTCTCTCTTTTTTTTTTTAATTGTGATTTGGGTGAGGATTTACAAAGAAAATTCACTTTCCATACAGCAGTTCACATACACTTTGTCTCATGTCATTGACCACAGTTTACCACAATGCAAGAGTTCTCCTCCCACTTCCTCCCCATAGTTACCTCTTCCCAGTGTCCATTCCTCCATACACTCCTGCCCCCTGAGCTGTCTCCCTGTGCATAAGCAGCCCGTTTTTCTCCCATGATTTTTCTCTTCAAGGAGTGTAACTACTTGAGGTAAATGTTCAACTCATATGCCTGTATTTTGTTTGTCTGGAAACCACAGGTGTGGGTTCAATTCCAGACCTGAAGGGCAGCTAG
>NW_006921733.1:3048762-3049413 GCF_000298275.1 Orycteropus afer afer
GGTCCAGGATTATCTTCTGTGTCTTTGTTAATTGGTTTCCCTTTTCTTTGTTGAAGAGGGTCTGTGCAGTCTTTCTGCCTAGTCCACCATCTTGCTCAGAAGCTTGGTCCATATACTTTTTTTGTGCTGCGTTCAGTTTGTTGGCTAATGCTTTCTCCCTTTTCTTCTTTATTGTTGGTTTTGTGCTCATTAAATCCGTAAGTTTTCCTTCCTTCTGGATTTGATTAGGAGGCTTGTTTCTCTGTGGCTACCTTGGACTGCATTCTTGTCTCTACATTTTTAGAACAGTGTGCACTCTGAAGACATTGTCCTGTTTTCCTCTCCATTTGGAAGTTTCTACCTAGAAGTTTTATTCCCTCTGTTAGGTTAGTTGCTGTTGTTGTGTGCTGATTAACTTTCTTGGTTTTTAGAGTATAATGTTTTATGGTCTTATTTTGGGTTTCCATTTCTGATTTGGTTTTAGTGTTGATACCATGTATCCTAGTTTTGTTGATCTCTGTTGAGGGTTCTCTATTGGAAGGACTTCCTTGAGCATTTCTTATAGGGTTGGTCTGGTTTTCACAAAATCCCTTAATTTCTGTTTGTCTGAGAATGCTTTGATTTTGCCCTCATATTTGATGGATAATTTGGCTGGATATAGGATTCTTGGTT
>NW_006921733.1:3049738-3086502 GCF_000298275.1 Orycteropus afer afer
CACCTCTTCTTGTTCTGGAATTCCAATAAATCTTATGTTTATTTTATTTATTTATTTATTTTTTCATGTCATCTCATATAATTCTTAGGTTCTCTTCATTTTTTAAAAAATCTTTGTTCTGATTTTTCTTCATACATACATGTCCAGGGATTTGTCTTCTAGTTCAGATATATGTTCTTCAGCCAGTTCTAACCTACGCTGTTGTGTTTCTACTGTGTTGTGTAATTCTGTAATTTTGGTATCCATCTTCTGGATTTCCAACTGCTGTTCTTGTATGAGTTCTGATTGTGCATTAATCTTATTATTTTGTTCTTGAATGATTTTCTTGAGTTCTTCCAAGGAACTGTCTTTGTTCTCCTTGTTTCTTTTTGGGGTTTCCTTAGGCTCTTATAAATCTTTATAAAAATATCTTCTAAATTCCTTCTCAGATAATTCTATTGCCTCCTCTTCCTCCATGTATAATGAGACCTTTGGCTGTGGTTTCGCTTCTAATGCTGTGTATTATTTTTTTGTTTGACTTGAGGTTGCACAATTTTTCCTAGATATGTTGAGGTTTTCTTTAACTGTTGGTTATGTATTGATTTGTTTTGTCTTGGTTTTATGGTTTAATATTCTGAAAAGGTGAAGCTGGTGTATTTTATTTATTTATTTTTAGTTATTAATTCAGGGATACTGGCTGCTCTGCAGTTTTCTTTGTGATGGTGGAATCACTGTGTGGAATGTGGATAGGGGTTTCTGTTTGTCATAAAGAGGGTTTAGAGTTTGGACCAGGAGGTTTTATGTTGCATGAATTTGTTTTCTTCTACTGGATGAGTGAAGTTATTGGTGGAGAAGGTGGGAGTGGAATAAGGAAAGCTCACTATTGTTAGGGGTGGTTTCTAGGGCTTTGAGTGGGCTGCTACTGATGACATTATACTGTTTTTACAAACCCACACCTCAATTTCAGCAAAGACTACAGTTGTTAGGAGGTCACCATTTTCTTCCAGGCTCAGACACACAAAAACCCTGCTCCTGAGGCCCCTCAGTGCCAAAAAGCTGACCCAAGGCAACTTCCCTGCTCTGCAATCTGTCACAGCATTTTCTCTCTCTGACCCTGCCTGCCCATGGTGCCAGCACTACCAGCTCAGACCACGATCTGCCTTGGGAGTTCTTCTGTGAGTCTGCCCACCTGTGACACCAAAGATCTGCTTGGTTTCAGTGGGGCTGGAGTTGGGAGAGTTCCTGCTAATAATCAATGGTCCCAATATTACTGGTAAAGTCAAGTGCAGACCTCTCAGTGCCACTAAGCTGACTCAAGCCTATTTGGTGACCTGATGTGGTGGGGAGTGGGTCTGCCCTCCTGCAGCACCAGTGGACTCTCTGCTCGGGTTTCAGTGGCCCTGGATGTGCCCATTTGTACCTAGCTGACCCAAGTTACTGCTGAAAACAGGTGCTGAAGGTAGATCCTTGGGGTGATCTCTGGTATGCTGGTATGATCACTAGTATGCTGGTGTGGTGTGTCTTCTGCCTTAACCCAGGGAGGTCTCGGATGGCTGTTCTTACCTGCTGGTTTCTCCCCCAGGGAAGTCACTGATGGCCTTTCACAGCTGCCTGTCAGTGTTCTGCAGGATAGATCTTATTTTTTTTTCTCCTCTGTACCTTTCTTCTCTCTAATTCTACTCTTATGAGGTCTTCAGAGCACCAGAATCCTTAATTCAAACTGCTGTACCTAGTTTTTCAAGCACTAAGATGCTAGAGGGAACTAGTGTGGTGATTACTGATGGGACTCCATTTTGAATCCTGATGCAAATTTTTTTCAACAAAATTCCAGTCAACTGGATTCATCAACATAGAAAAAAAAAAAAAAAAAAAGAACCTTTGATCAAGTATGATACATACTAGCATTATAAGGCCTTTAGAAAATCAATCAATGTAACCCACCATATAAATAGAACAAAGGACAAAGAAAAAAAAAAAAAAAAAAAGAAAGAAACATGATGATGTCAATTGATGCAGAAAGGGAATTTGACAAAATTCAAACATACTTTCCTGATAAAATTCTCAGCAAAATAGGAATAGAAGAGAAATTTCTCAACATAATTTAAGGCATATATGCAAAGCCAACATCAAACATTGTACTCAAAGGGGAAAAGCTGAGAGCTTTCCCTTTAAGAATAAGAATGAGACAAGGATGTTCATTATCACTACTCTTTTTCAACACTACTGGCAGTCCATGCCAGAGCAATAAGATAAGGGGAATAAATAAAAGGTATCAAAATCAGAAAGGAAGAAATAAAACTATATCTATTTACAGATGACATGATCCTGTACATCCCATTCATTGCCAGTGAGTCCATTTTGACTCATAGTTTTCCTGTAGAACTGCTCTATAGGGTTTCTGAGGTGGCAAATCTTTATGGAAAGAGACTGCCATGTCCTTCTCCTATAGAACCGCTGGGGGGTTTCAATCACCAAACTTTCAGTTAGCAGCCAACCTACTAACCACTGTACCATGAAAGATCCTTGATCCTACATATCTTTTTATTGTTGTTGCTAAGTTAAGTCATTCCTGACTCATAGCCACCCTATATAAAACAGAACAAAACACTGCCCAGTCCTGAGCCATCCTCATAACTGTTGCAATGCTTGAGCCCATCTTTGCAGCAAATGTGTCAATCTGTCTTATTGAAGGTCTTCCCCTTTTTTGCTGAAATCCTCTTTACCCAGCATATCCTTCTCCAGGGACTGGTCCCTTCTATCAACAAGAGCAAAGTATGAGATATGAAGTTTGGACATTCTCACTTCTAAAGAACATTCTGGCACTACTTCCTCCAAGAAATTTGTTCGTTCTGCTGGTAGTCTGTGGTACCTTCAATACTCTTCACCACCACCACTATTCAAAAACATAAATTATTCTAAGGTCTTCCATATTCCCTGTCCAGCTCTCACATGCACATGAAGCTACTAAAGATATCATGGCTTGGGTCAGGTGCATATCAGTCTTCAAAGGGACAGCTTTACTCTTTAAGACTTTAAAGAAGTCTTTTGCAGCAGATCTGCCAAATGCAGTATGTTGTTTGATTTCTTGATTTCTGTTTCTACACATAGAAACGTGAAATATTGCACAAGAAAACTGCTAGAATTAACAGAAGAATTTAGCAACACTGCAAGACACAGGATCAAGACACAAAAATCAGTTGGGTGCCTCTACAGTAATGAAGACCACTTAAAAAAAGAAATCAAGAACACACTACCATTTACAATAGCCTCCAATTTGATAAAATACCTAGGAGTTAACCTAACCAGGGGCATAGAAGACATAAACCAAAAGCTTAACTCACCGCCATCAAGTTGATTCCAAATCATAGTGACCCCAATGGATTTCCAAGTTGTACATTTTTACAGATGTAGATTGCCTCATTTCAGACCAACTGGTAGCTTTGTACTTCTAACCTTCTTCTTAGCAGCCAAATGCCTTAACATCTATAACACCAGAGCTCCATAACAGCAGGTCTACTCATGGATCTCAGCAGATACAATACACAGGAATCAGATTAACTACATCTGTGGAAAGAGGCAATGGAGAAGTGCAATATCTGAAGCCACGAAAAGGCCAGGAGCTAACTGTAGACTACACCATCAATTGCTGATAAACAATTTCAAACTTAAGCTGAAGAAAATTAAAACAAGTCCACAAGAGCCAAAATATGACCTTGATTATATCCACCCTGAATTTAGAGACCATCTGAAGAATAGATTTATGCATTGAACACCAATCACCAAAAACAAGACAAATTGTAGGATGACATAAAGAACATCATATGTAAAGAAAGCAAAAGGTTATTAAAAAGACAGGAAAGGAAGAAAAGATCAAAGTGGATGTCAGAAAAGATTCTGAAACTTGCTCTTGAATGGAGAGTAATTAAAGCAAATGGAAGATATTACAAGATAAAAGAGCTGAACAGAAGATTTCAAAGAGCAGCTCAAGAAGACAAAGTAAAGTATTTCAATGAAATGTGTAAAGACCTGGAGTTAGAAAACCAAAAGGGAAGAACACAAGACGAAAGAACTGAAGAAAGAATTCAAGCCACAAACTGCAATGTTAAAAGTTTCTATGGACAAAATATTCAATGATGCAGGAAGCATCAAAAGAAAATAGAAGGAATGCACAGAGTCATTGCACAAAAGATACCTGGTCAATGTTCAACTATTTGAGGAGGTGGCATATGATCCAGAAGCAATGGTTTGAAGGAAGAAGTCGAATTTGCACTGAAGGAATTGGTGAAAACCAAGGCTCCAGGAATTGACAGAATATCCATTGAGATATTTCAACAAATAGGTCCCATGTTTGAGGCAATTACTTATCTATGTCATGAAATTTGGTGAGATTGGTAATCAGCTGCATGGTGGAATCTACTAGAGCAGTTGAGTAGCTGCCTCAGGGATGTGGTCTGTTCCAGTGTATAAGAAGACATCTGTAAGAAGGTCTCTGAGCTTTTTGTCATGCCTGGATTCTGCATTTGGCTGTGTCTAAATCTCTATAGCCTGTCATGTTACCTGCTGATCTTCAGACTATTAATGGACTTGAATTAGTGGCCTGCCATGTTGCTTAATAATTTGGGGGACTGTGCCATTTTACTTGTCGACCTTGGTTTTGTTAGACTCAGAATACAGCAGCTGTCTGAATTAAAAGAAGACTCCAGGTTCAATGCTCCAGAAGCAAGAGGTAGAGCTGAAGCCTAAGATCGAGGGAACTTCACTCAGCCCCTAGAGCCGGGACTGTGAACTCAGACTTCTAGCCTCCAAAACTTTAAGAGAATAAATCCTTGTTTGTTCAAGCCATACACTTGTGGTGTTTTCTGCAGAACTATAGGACCAAGACACATTCTAAGAGAGGCTTTCTGGGTTTGAAAGGTTAGAACCATAGTCTCATTGGATAACTTAGTCAATTGGCATAACATAGTTCACAAAAATCATGTTCTGCATCTTAGTGAAGTGAGTAGCATACAGGATCTTCAAAGCTTGAGAACAGCCATCTAAGATACAAATACTGATCTCTAATCACCAGGAACAAAAGAGTAAGGAGGTAACCAAAAGCTCAAGAAGGCCACAAGTCTATATGAGCTATGGCTTCTCCTAATCTAAGACCAGAAAATAAATGGTATCAAGATTCTGAGCCAGATCACAAGACCAAAAACTCTCTCTGCTATCGAGTCGGATCCGACTCAGAGTGACCCCTCCTTGAGTTTCTGAGGAGGTATCTCTATGGAAGTAGATTGCTCAACCTTCCTTCTGAGGAATGGTTGGTGGGTTTGAACTGCCAGCCTTCTGGTTAGAAATCAAATGCCTTAGGCATTATACCATCAGAGATCCCCCAAATACAATGGGAAAAAAAAATGTGGAACAGAACACAAACCTTTAAAAAACAAAAACAGCCAAATTGGAACAGTAGAAAACAGAGAACTCTATGACATTATTGACACGAAAGACTCTTTAAACCTAGAATTAAGCCTGTTCACTCAGGAACATCTTTTTGCAAAATAGCAGAGTAGCACACAAATTAAAGTATATTTCCCAAAATTTTGTGCTCTACTTAAGAACAATACTTATAAAACTAAAATGCCAATAATTACTCAAAAATAAAGATGAGAATATAAAAAGGCAGGGAAATTAGGTTACTGGAAATGAAGAAAACAGAACACAAAGAAAATGTTGATACATTGTGACAAATATAAACAATGTCAGTGAACAATTTGTCTGGAAATTGTCAAACCTAATGTGCTGTGCCAACTTTTACCAGAAATTAAATAAAATACTGCTTTTAAAAATGCAAATTCTGCTAGAAATGATCAAAATAGACATTATATTATATAATGATAAAAGGGTCAATTAATCAAGAAGATTTAACAATCATAAAGATATATGAACCCAACATTACAGCACCTCAGTATATAAATTAGACACTGATAGAATTGAAGGGAGAAATAGGTACAACTGCAATAATATTTGGAGACTTAAATACATCAATATTGGGCACAATATCTAGAAAGAAGATCAGTGAGGGAACAGAGGACCTGAATGATACTATAAGCCATATAGACTTAGCAGACATATACAGAATTAAATAAATTCTACTCCAGTGCACATGGATCATTCTCCAAGATAGACAACATGTCAGGTCACAAAGCAAGTCTTGATAAATTTACAAAGATTGAATTATACCAAGTATTTTCTCTAACCACCTAACCACAATGGAGTGAAGATAGAATTCAAAACAAAAAGCAATAAAAAAAATGGAAATACACATATGCATGGAAATTAAACAATACATTATTAAACTACCAAGGGATCAATAAAGAAATCAAAAGATAAATCACAAATTTTTTAGAGTGAAATGAAAATGAAAGAACCGAATAATACTTATGGGACACAGAAAAGGCAGTATTGAGAGGGAAATGGAAAGCATTAAATGCTTATTTGAAAAAAATAAGAAAGATCTCAAATAAATAGCATAATGTCACAATTCCTGGAACTAAAAAGAGACTAAGTGTAAGCAGAGGAAAGGAAATAGGAAGGATCAGAGCATAAATAAACAAAATTCAAAACAGAAAAACAATAGAGAATCAATAAAACCAGAAGTTTAATAAAATTGAGAAACTTTTAGTTTGACTGACAAAGAAAAAAGATACCAAAATAAGAAGTGAAAGAAGAGGTATAATAATTTACCCAATGAAAATGAAAAGATGTATGACAGAATATTATGTGGTCTACTATGTTCTGGTGGTGTAGTGCCTAAGGCATTTGACAGCTAACCAGAAGGTTGGCAGTTCAATCCCACAAGACACTCCATGGAAGGATGATGGCACAACCTACTTCCATAAAGATTTACTGCCTTGGAAATACAATGAGGGTCTCTATGAGTTAGAATTAAGTCAATGACAGTGGGTCTTGGTGTGGAGTAACAAATGAAACAATCTACACAAAATGAAAAACAAAATTCTTAGAAGTATACAAAATATTCAAACTGACTCAAGAAGAAATGGAAGGTCTCAACAGATTCACACATGGGAAGAGATTGAACCAGTGATTATAAACACCCATCCCCCAATACCCACACCCCCCAAAAAAAAGAAGAAGTCCTGGACCAGAATGATTCACTGGCAAAGTCTCCCAAATATTTACAGAGGAATTGACACCAATAGTGTTTAACCTCTTCCGAAAGTTAGGGAAGGAAGGGATAATCCTGAATTCATTCTAAGAAGCAAACATAGCCCTGATGCCAAAAGCAAAAAGAGATATAGCATGAAAAGAAAACTTCAGGATAATATGTTATTAAAATAGATGCAAAAATTCTCAACAAAGCACCAATGAAGGAGTTCTGGTAAGATGGCAGAATAGTCAGGAAGACTGCACAGATCCGCTTCAACAAAGAAAAGGGGAACCAACTAATACAGATACAGAAGATAATCCTGGAGCTCTGAGCTTTGAAGGGAAGGAATAGAAGTGGACTAAACTTCAACTAGTAGAAGAATTTTTATGAAAACACCAAGAAAGGAGACACAGGGAGCTGCAGTCTGGAAGGAATCCTGACAGCACAAACAGCTTGGATAATGCTGAGTGGTGTTAGGACCTAACAATTAACCTAAAAATCAGCCCCCTTGGTCAGGGACTGCATGGAGGACTGCACTGGTAGCTGGTGAATAAAAGAGGAAGGAAAAAAGAGGGAGATGGGCTGAGTTGTGGACTTTTGCCTGTCTGGAGGGCACAGCCATTTTGAATGTTTACAAGTGGTTTGACCATTTTGGATATTTAAAGTGATAGCATTCTCCCAAATTCCAGGGACTTAAGAATAGGCTCCACTTGCCGGGAACCATAAAGACATTCCAGATGGCAACATCTGGAAAAGTTTGGTATTCCCCCTGTTACTCTTAACCCCATACTACCTTGGTGAATAGAGGTTCAGCCATCACTCACTCCCACTCACCTTCTGGGTCAGCAGGAATTTCATCCCAGGCTGTGTGCTCAGACAGAAACTGGGTGCCCTGCCTCGCCCTGCCTAGATTTTTTTCCCCCTTTTTTTAGTTTGTTTGTTTTTGCCTGTTGTAAAATTATTATTAGTAGCATTATTGTGCAAAATAATAAATAAGACCAAAATGGATGTCAGAAGGGACTCTGAAACTTGCCCTTGAGTGGAGAGTAGTTACAGGAAATGGAAGAAATGACAAGATAAAAGTGCTGAACAGAAGACTTCAAAGAGGAGCTTGAGTAGAAAAAGCCAATTACTTTAATGAAATGTGCAAAGACCTGGAGTTAGAAAAACAAAAGGGAAGAATACACTCAGCAGTTCTCAAGTTGAAAGCACTGAAGAAAAACTTAAAACTTAAGCTTTGAGTTGCAATATTGAAAGAATCTATGGGCAAAATATTGAATGATGCAGGGAGCATCAAAAGAAGATGAACGGAATACACAGAGTCCCTGTGCCAAAAAGAAGTAGTCAATCTTCATCCATTTCAGGAGGTGCCATATGATCAAGAACCAATGGTACTGAAGGCAAAAGTTGAAGCTGCACTGAAGGAATTGGTGAAGAACAAGGCTCCAAGAATTGGTGGAATACCCATTGAGATGTCTCAACAAATGGATGCCCCACTGGAGGCTCACTCTATTATGCTAAGAGATTTTGAAGACAGTTACCTGACCAACTGATGGCAAAAGATGCATATTTGTACCCATTCCAAAAAAAAAAAAAATACTGCATGCAAGTAAAATCTTACTAAAGATAATTTAAAAAACGGTGGCAGCAGTATATCGACAGAGAACTTCCAGAAATGCAAACTGGATTCAGAAGAGGATGCAGAACAAGGCATATCATTGCTGATGTCAGATGGATCTTGGCTCAAAGCAAAGAATGCCAGAAAGATGTTTACTTGTGTTTTATTCACTATGGAAAAGCATTTGATTGTGTGGATCATAATAACTGGTGGATAACATTGAGAAGAATGGGAATTCCAAAACACTTAATTGTACTCATGAGTAACCTGTACAGGAAGCTGTCATTCAAACAGAACAAGGGGACACTATGATTTTAAAATCAAGAAGGGAGTGTGTCAGGGTTGTATCCTTTCACCATATTTTTTCAATCTGTGTGCTGTGCAAATAATCTGAGAAGCGGGACTATATGAAGAAGAATGTGGCATCAAAATTGGAGGAAGAATCATTAACAACCTGCAATACACTGACAACACAACTTTGCTTGCTGAAAGTTAGGATGAATTGAAGCACTTAACTGATGAAGACTGAAGAATACAGTCGCAGTATGGATTACATCTCAATATAAAGAAAACAAAAATCCTCAAAAATGGACCTACAAGCAGCATCATGATAAATGGAGGAAAGATTGAATTTGTCAGAGACTTCACATCGCTTGGTTCTACAATCAATACCAATGGAAACAGCAATCAGGACATCAGAAGACCTATGGGAGCTCTGGTAGTGTACTGCCTAACGCACCTGACTCATAACCAGAAGGCTGACAGTTCAAACCCACCAGCCACTCCTTGGAAGGAAGATGGGGCAATCTACTTCCAGGTAGTGACACTGCCTCGGAAACCCAAGGAGGGGTCACTATGAGTCGGGTCCAACTCAAGGGCACATAACAACAACAACAACATAGTACTGGACAAGTCAGTTGCGAAGGACCTCTTTCAAGTGCTAAGGAGAAATGATATCTCCTTGAGAACTAAGGTGATCCTGACACAAGCCATGATATTTTCAATCGCCCCATTTGCATGTGAGAGCTGGACAATAAATAAGGAAGACCGAAGAAAAATTGATGCTTTTGAGTTATGGTGCTGGTGAAGAATGCTGAGAGTACCATGGACTGCTAAAAGAACTAACAAATCTTTCCTGGAGGAAGTACAGACGGAATGCTCATTGGAAGTGAGAATGGCTTGACTTCATCTCACCTACTTTGAATATATTGTCAGAGGGGACCATTCCCTGGAGAAGGATGTCATGCTTGGTAAAGTGGAGGGCCAATGCAAGAGTGGAAGGCCCTCAATGAGCTGGCTGACACACTGCCTGTGGCAATGGGCTCTAGTATAGCAGGGATTGCAGAGATGGCACAGGACTGGGTAGTATTTTGTTCTGCTGTGCACAGGATCACTATGAGTTGGAGATAACTTGATGGTACTTAACAACAACAACAACGTTATTGTGCTTATTATTATTATTATTCTTTGTTCTTCCTTTCCCAGGTTCTAGTTTTCAGCTTTTTCTCTTTCCTGTTCCTGGTTCCATTTTTTTTTTTTTTTTCCTTGTGGTTGACCCTGTTCCTTGTTTTTCTTTTTGCATTTTTCCCATTTTTTCTTCATTATTCTCCTACTCTACCTTTTTTCTCTTAATGCTTTCTCCCAGATATATATTTTTTTAATTTTCTTTTCTTTTTCCTTTTTTGGGTGATTTTTCCTGTGTATTTGTGTGGTGTGTCTTTTGTTGACTTCCTTTTACTTTTTGACATTTTTTTGATTGTTGTTTTTGTCTGAGTGGGAGACAGCATCGTGCCCATATGACCCAACCCCACCCATACCTCCTCCAGCTCCACTTACTGAGTGAGAGCCACCACTTATTCTTTACCTACTGGCCAAAGATAAATAACCACCAAGAAAAGCCTAACTCTCTCTTACTGCCCTTCCTGAACAGTTAACAGAGATCTAAAAAGAACAATGTCACCATATCTTGGAGACAACAGACCATCACAGTCCACACAAAGAGCAAGATAAAGTAGTAGAAACAAGGGGGCAGGATACAGACCCAGAACACATCCCTGAGGAAGAACCAGCATTGGAACTCCCTAATAAGGAACTCAAAGGTATCTGAAAAGGATTGAGATATGGATAATGGAAAACATTGACAAAATTAAGAAAAACACAGACAAAAACCTAGAATTATTTCAGAAGAAAATACAGGAAAAAATGAAATAAATGAAAAATTAGAAATGATTCAAAATCTACAGATAGAAATCTGGAAGATTAATACTAAATTTTAAGAAATAGATAGCACATTGAAAGGAAAAAGAGTAGAATTATATCAATGGAAGACAGAATTAATGAGATTGAAGACAAATACCTGAATACTTCTTTCAAAAGGGATCAATCAGAAAAAAGATTGAAACAAAATGAAGAAACCCTAAGGTTTATGTAGAATACCATCAAAAGGAATAACCTATGTGTAATTGGAATTCCAGAACAAGAAGAGAAAAATAAAACTACTGATAAAATTGTCCAATATTAGTTGGAAGAGAACTTCCCTGATATGATGAAAGATGAGAATACATCCATTCAGGAAGTCCAATGAACCCCAAACAGGTTAGAACCCAAAAGAAAATTGCCAAGACATATCATCATCAAACTCATCAAAACCAAAGACAAAGAAAGAATACTAAAAGCAACATGGGAAAAATGAAAAGTTACTTACAAAGGACAACCAATAAGAATAAGTTCTGATTTCTCAGCAGAAATCATGCAATAGCATGGTATATATAAAACACTGAAAGAGAAAAAAAATTCAATCAAGAAATATATACCTGCCAAAATTGTCCCTCAAATATGATGGTGAAATTAGGAGATTTCCAGATAAGCAGAAATTAAGGGAATTTGTTAAAATCAGACCAACCTTACAAGTGATACTAAAAGGAATCCTTTGAATAGAGAACCAAAAATAGCAAGTAACAACCAAGACTGAAACCATTCCCCTTGCAAACAGGAACCAGAAAAGATGTCCTTTATCACCACTTCTATTTAACATTGTGCTGGAAGTCCTAGCCAGGGCAATAAGGCAAGAAAAGGAAATGAAAGACATCCAAATTGGGAAAGAAGAAGTCAGACTATCCCTATTTGCTGATGTTATGATCCTATATCTAGAAAACTCAAGAGACTCAGTCAAAAATCTACTGGAACTAATTGAGAAATTTAGCATAGTGACAGGATAGAAGATCAACATCCAGAAATCGTTGGATTCCTTTACACCAGCAAAGATATTGATAATAAAGAAATCAATACCATTTACATTATCTACCAATAAATAAGTAAAAAAAATAAATAAATAACTTGGGAATAAATCTTACTAGGGACACAAAAGACCTGTAAAAAGAAAACTATAAATGACTACTTCAAATAACCATAGGAGATCTACATAAATGGAAGAATATAACATGCTTGTGGATAGGAAGATTGAACATTTTGAAAATGTAAATTCTACTTAAAGAAATCTATACATTCAATGCAATCCCAATCCAGATCCCATCAACATTCTTTAAGGATATGGAAAAACCAATCACTAACTTCATAGGGAAAAGGAAAGAGACTTCAGATAAGAAAGCACTATTGAAGAAGGACAAAGTAGGAGGTCTCTCACTGCTGGTTTCAAAACTGCCTGGTACTGGTATAATGGCAGACAAATAGACCAATGTAATAGAATTGAGAACCCAGAAATAGTTCCATTGACCTATGGTCATCTGATCTTTGATAAAGGGCTGAAATCCATGAAATGGGGAAGAGAAAGTTTATTTTATAAATGGTGCAGGCAAAACTGGAGACCCATTGGCAGATAAGTGAAACAAGATCTATACCTCTGACCATACACAAAAACTAGCCAGATAGATCAAAGACTTAAATATGAAACATAAAACTGTAAATTTCCTCAAAGAAAAACTAGGGAAACATTTAGGGGCGCTAAATTATACCATAAATAGACTATCAACTATTACCCAAAATATACAAAAGCAGAAGAGAAACTAGAAGAATGGGACCTTCTAAAAATTAAAATTTTATGTTCATCCAAAGACTTCTCCAAAAGAGAACCTACAGATTGGGAAAAATATTTGGCAGTGACGTATCTGACAAGGGACTTATCTCTAGAATTTATAGAAAACTCCAACACCTCAACAACAAAAAGACAAACAATCCAATTAAAAAATGGGCAGAAGACATGAATAGACACTTCGCCAAAGAGGATACTCAGGCATCCAACAAACATATGAAGAAATGCTCGTGATCATTGGCCATTAGAGAGATGCAAATCAACATGAGATAACATCTTGCCCTGGCACTAGTTGTTGTTGTTGTTATGTACTGTCGAGTTGGGCCCAGCTCATAGCAACCCCTCCTAGGGTTTCTGAGGCAGCATCACTACGGATGTAGATTGCCCCCTTCCTTCCAAGGAGAGGCTGGTGGGTTTGAATCTCCAACCTTCTGGTTAGCAGTCAAGTGCTTTAGACACTATGCTACCAGAGCTCCCCCAGCACAAGTAGCAAAGTTCAACAAGACAGAAAATAACAAATGTGAAGAAGTGGAGAGATAGGGACTTTCATCCGGCGCTGGTGGAACTGTAAAATGGTACAACCATTGTGGAAAGCAGTATGGCGATTCCTTCAAAAGTCGGAATTAGAAATACCACTTGACCCACCCATCCCATTACTAAGTATACATCCTAAAGAAGTGAAAGCCAGGACAAGAGATATATGCACACTCATGTTCATCACAGAATTATTTACAACAGCCAAAAGATGGAAAAAACCTAAGTGTCCATCAACTGAAGAATGGATAACCAAGGTATGGTACATGCACACAATGGAATACTATGTAACCCTAAAGAATAATGTAGAATCTCCAAAACACCACATAATGTGGATGAACTTGGAGGACATTATGCTGAGTGAGATATGTCTATCACACAAGGACAAATATTGCATTAGTCCATTATTGTAAAAAGTCAAGAAAAGTTTATATATGGAAGGAAATTTTCATTGTTGTTTACCAGAGGTAGGAGGGGAGGGAACACTGTTAGATATGTAGAGATGAGTATTGATTTGGGTGAAGAGAAGGGCAGTGTACCAAATGTGAGTGATCAACATGGTGGCACTGAGGAAGAGGAAGACATAGAGAGGTACATGGGAGGTACAGACAACAAAGATGAACCCTTTTGCACATACAGTACTGCGTTGTCAGTGAAGGCAAACATGGATATGCAGATGGATAGATGGGTGGACAGGCTGAAGTATTAGGTATGTCTATGCAGTGGGAAGTGTGCTGAGGACCTTGTATAGGGTTGGTAGACAATGTTTTTACAAGTGCATTTGTATGTTCTGTAAGAATTCCCAGGTACACAATAGGTCTGACAAAGGACAAGGTTGTAGTCACTTCTTAGTCACAGCCAGCCACCCAGAGGGAGCAATTAGTTGGACCTGTGGGCTCGAGACCACAGTCCCAGGAGCCATCAAGCTCATTTGGCATAACATACTACATAAAGCATTGTTCCACCTCTTACTTTGGCGAGTAGCGACTCAGATCTTAAAAGCTTGAAAGTGGCCATCTAGATAGAATGATGGATCTCTTCTCATTCAGAGCAAAGAAGAATGAAGAAAAACAAAGATTTATGGAAACAATTAGTCCAAGTGACACCATGCGATCCTCAGCCTATCCAACTATGAGACCAGAAGAACTAAATGGAGCCAGGCTACCATTGTCAACCACTCACAGGGGGATCTATGTAGGAGATCCTGGATAGAGTGGGAGAACAAAGTGGAACAAAACTCAAAATCATTTGGAAAAAATAAAAAGGGACCAGGATTGCTGGTCTGATAGAGCCTGATGGAACCATTGAGACTATGGCCCCTAGCTGCCCTTCAGGTCTAGAATTAAACCCACTCCTGTGTCTTCCAGCCAAACAAAAGACAGGCATATGAGATGAATATTTACACTAGGTAGATACACTCTTTGGAGAGAACTATCATGGGAGAATAGAAGGACTTTGTATGCACTGGGAGACAGCTCAGGGGGCCAGAATGCATGGAGGAATGGACACAGGGAAGAGGTAACTATGTGGAGGAAGTGGGAAGGGAGCTGTTGCATTGTGGTAAGTTGTAATCAATGTCATGAGATAAAGTGTATGTAAACTGCTCTATGGAAAGTTAATTTGCTGTGTAAATTTTTACCCAAATCACAATTAAAAAGAAAAAAAGAAGAAGAACCAAATCCAACTGCATATTATAATAGTCATATGCCATGACCAAATGGTGTTTATTCTATGAATGCAGAGAGGGTTCAACATTAGAAAATCAATTAATGTAATATATCATATCAATAGAACACAGGATAAGAATCTTGTGATCATCTCTATGGTAGAAGAAAAAGCTTTTGATAAAAGCAAATATCTTTCTTGATGAAAATCCTCAAGAAGTTTGGAGTAGAAGGGAAATTCCGTCATATGATTCAGGGCATATATGAAAAAACAAGAATCGACATTATACTTAATGGAGAAAGACTGAGTGCTTTTCCCCTTGAAACCAAGAACAAGACAAAGGTGCCCGTTCTCACCAATTTTATTCAATATTGTATTAGA
Organism: Orycteropus afer afer; assembly: GCF_000298275.1. Classification (NCBI taxonomy): domain Eukaryota; kingdom Metazoa; phylum Chordata; class Mammalia; order Tubulidentata; family Orycteropodidae; genus Orycteropus; species Orycteropus afer. Next base: position 3,065,114 of record NW_006921733.1, read on the forward strand.
AGTTCTAGTCAGACAAGAAGACAAGAAAAATAAAGAAAAGGTATCCAGATTGGGAAAAAAAGTAATTCAGTATGTGTGGATTATGTGATCCTGCATATAGAAAATCCCAGAATCTAAAACAAACAAACAAACAAACAAAAACTTCTAGAGCTAATAGAGGAATTTAAGAAAGCTATAAGGCATGTTGTTGTTGTTATGTGCCCTCGAGTTGGACCTGACTCATAGCGACGCCTCCTTGAGTTTCTGAGGCAGTATCACTATGGAAGCAGATTGCCCCATCTTCTTTTTGAGCACTTGTGGGTGGATTTTAACTGCCAGCTCTCTGGTTGGCAGTCCAGTGCCTTAGGCACTATGCCACCAGAGTTCCCATGAGGCAAGGGTCAGCAAATAAAAATCAGTTGAGCTTATGTACATCAGCAATGAGAATATGAAAGAGAATTAGGTAAACAATTCCATTTACAACAGTATTTAAGAGAATAAAATACCTACGAAAAAGATCTAATTGGGGACTTATACAATGAAAATTATAAAGTATGCTGAAAGAGATTAAAGAAGACTTAAATAAATGGAAAGATGTTCCAGATTCATGGAAGTAGTCTATAGATTCACAAAGTGGTCTATAGATTCAATGCAATCCCAAACAAAATTCCAAAAGTCTTCTTTACAGTAATGCAAAAAACAATCTTCAACTTTATATGGAATGGCAAAAAGTCCCAAATAACTAAAGTGATGTTGAAAGAGAAGAACAAAGTAGGACTCACACTGCTTGATTTTAAAACATAATATACAGATACAGTAATCAAAATAACTTGGTCCTTTATAGCAATAAACACATAGACCAATGAAATAGAATTGAGAGTCTAGAAATAAACCTACAGAAGTGTTTTTTTGACAAGGGTATTGTGGTGGTTAAGTCTGTGTGTCAACTTGGCTGGACCTGGTTGAGTGGCTGGGCAGCTGGATGTAGTATTCCTCATGATTGGACTGGTAGTCAACTACATGGTGGAATCCACTGGGAGCAGCTGAGTAGCTGCCTTTGGGTATGTGGTCTGCTTTCCCTATGTAAGAAACAACTTTGAGAATAGTCTCTAGCTTATGGCACGCTTGGACCCTGCATGTAGCTGTGTCATTGTTCAGCAGCCTGCCATGTTCTGCCAACCTTGGGACTAACAATGAACTTGAATTAATGGCCTGCCATGTGGTTGATAACATTGGGACTGTGCTATTTTATTTGTCAACCTTGGGCTTGTTAGCATCAGCAGCCAGTAGCTGCCTGAGTTAAGAGAAGCCTCTAGCATCAGTGGGCCAGAAGCAAGAGGAAAAGCTAAAGCTCAAGGTCGAGGGGCTTTCACACAACCCTAGAGCCTAGCACTTTGAACTTGGACTTAAAGCTTCCAAACTGTGAGACAATAAACTCCTGTTTGTTAAGGCCATCCCCTTTGTGATAGATATTCTTGTCAGAGCAGCACTAGGTAACCAGAACAGGTACTAAATCCATTTGATGGGTAAAGAAGAATCTCTTTAAAAAATGATGTTGAAAAACTGAATGCATGCAGAAAAATGAAACAGGATCTATGCCTTACACCATGCACACAAACAAATTTAAAATAGATTAAGGACCTAAATGTGTAAACTAAAACCATAAAATTCTCAGAGGAAAATGCAGGGGCTGCACTGTTGAACCTAGCTTGTAATATTAGATTATTTAATGCAATAACAAAGCACAAACATCAAAAAGCAAAATAAAGAAACAGTATCTAATAAAAAATTTAAAATGTTTGTTCATCAAAAACTTTACTGAAAAAGTAAAAAGACAAGCTACGAACTAGAAGAAAATATTTATAAAGCACATATCTGATAAGAATCCACAACTTAAAAACAAAAAGACAAATAACCCAGTCATAAAATGGTCAAAGTCCTTAAATAGACATTTCACCAAAGAGCATATTCAAATGGCTTCCAAACATATAGAAAGATGCTCAACACAATCACACATAAATTAGATGCAAACAAAAACCACAATGAAATACCATCGTTTCAACTAGAATGGCTAAAACAAAACAGAATATAGTAAATGTTTGCAAGGATATGGGAAACTGGAACCCCTATCCACTGCTGGTGGTACAGCCACTGTGTGGAAAACAGTGTGGCAGTTTCTCAAAAAACTAAAATGAGAACAACCATATGACTCTGCAATTCTATTTCTAGATATATACTCAAAAGACTTAAAAGCAGATACTCAAGCAGAGACTTACAGATCCATTTTTACCACAATATATTCAAATACCTAAATGGAGGAAATAATATAAATGCCCATCAACAGATGAATGAATTAACAAAATATGGTGCTACTCAGTCAGTGGGAAAAATTAAGTCTTAACACATGCTACAATATGGATGGAGTTTGAAGATACTAAGCTGAGTGAAATAAATCAATCACAAAAGGACAAATATTGTAAGATCCCACTTATATAAAAAGACAAGAAAAGGTAAATGTTCAGAGATCAAAGTTTATTATTGGTTACCAGGAGCAGGAGGGAAAGGAATAGGAGGGGGTTTGCTTACAGAGCCTGAGTTTCTGTTCATGGTGATGGAAAAGTTGCATTAGCTAAGGGTAGGGTTGCATGGCCAATTATTATAAGTGTTGTCAGTCAGTTCTACACCTGTTAAAAGCTGAATTGGCAAAAGTTGTATGACAGACATGTTTAGAATAACAAAAATCAAAAAGGAAAAATAAATAGCTGCTGAAGTTGCTTATGTACAGTCACAAACCTCATGGGATTTAAATCCTTTGGTGGCTTAGGGTCATGGTTTCATGGGATATCCCAGATAATTGGTCTAATAACATGTTTCATACTTTGTTCTATCTCCTATTCATTGTGTAGTTCCTGGACACTTAAATGCTGGGAAACAAGCTTCAAAGGCACAAAAATTGGGCTGTATTTGCCTGGAGAAACAGAGAAGGAAGGAAATCAGGAATAGGAAGAGGAAATCAGGAATAGGAAGAAGAAATAAAATGTGTGTCTAAATAATCCTGATCAAAAGAGGATATAGAACAGAATTTCAAATTCCCATGGAATCCAGAATTTCTGGACCTATGGAGGCTGGATGAACCTCCAGAGATTATCCTGAGATAATCTTTAAACCTTGAACCAAAAATAACCCCTGAGCTTTTCTTAAAACCAAACAATATTTAAATTTAACTAAAAAACATGTCTGCCTTTGAAGAACTAATTACCAATGTATCAAATTGACAATAGTAACTCAAAAGATTTGATAGGAACCTTAGGGGGATGTGAGTTTATGTTAAGGAGGAATGAACAACTGAAAAAGGAAGGTGAGAATAGTTGAACACCACAAAGGATATAATCAATATCACTGAATTGTATGTATAGAAATTATTGAATTGGTATATTCTTTACTTTGTATATTCACAAAAATAAATAAGTAAATAACATTTATAAAAATTATTATACAATATGCATTCTTTTGTGTTAGACAATCCTGCAGCATTCAGCATAATGCTTTTGAGAATCATCCATGTTGCTCCTTGTATTAAAACTTCATTCCTTTTTATCACTGAGTAGTATTCCTTTGTATGAATATGCAGTTTGTTTATTGTTGTCTACTATTGATGGACACATGAAGTGTTTCCAATCTTGGCTATTAGGAATTAAGTTGCTATCGATATTCATGTACATATCTTTTTTACTTTGTTTTCATTTCTCTTAGATGTAAAATTATGTCATTGTTACTGGATGTCACTGAGTTGCTTCTGATTCATAGTGACCCTGTATACAACAGAATGAAACATTGCCCAGTCCTGACAATCATTGCTACATTTGAGCCCACTGTTGTAACCACTGTGTCAATCCATCTCAGTGATGTTCTTCCTCTCTTCCACTAACTCTTTACTTTACAATACAGGATGTTCTTCTCCAGGAACTTGTCCCTCCTTATTACATGTCCAAAGTACATAAAACCAAGTTTAGACATCCTTGCTTCTAAGGAGCATTCTGGCTGTACTTCTTCCAAGACAGATTTGTTCATTCTTCTGGCAGTCCATGGTATATTCCATATTTTTCACCAAAACCTTAATTCAAAGGCATCAATTCTTTTAAGTCTCCCTTATTCATGATCCAGCATTTGCATTCATATAAGATGATTGCAGATACCATGGCTTTGGTACATCTTAGTCCTCAAAGTGACATCTTTGCTTTAAATAGATTTTTACAGCAGATTTGCCCAATGACAAACATCATTTGATCTCTTGATTCCTGCTTCCATGGGTGTTGATTGTAGATTCAAGGAAAATGAAATTCTTGACAACTCCTATCTTTTCTCCATTTATCATGATGTTGCTTGTTGATCCATTTGTAAGGATTTTATTTTCTTTATATTGAAGGTCATGTGTGTCAGAACTCTCATTCAGATAGCATCTCTATGTGAGGCCACAGCTGAGCCCAGGTCACCTTCTAAGAGACACCCTAAATGATATACCAGAAATCTCAGTGACAGCTGGGCCACATGAGTGATGATGGCCAACTGGCTTTGGGATGACTTCTCCCATTCATCTGTGGCATCGTGGTCTGGTCACAGAGGGCACAGGGCAATAGGAGGAGGATGTGAGATTGTGGGCAGGCAGGGAAGGCTGGGCAAAGGTCAAAACTTATTCTGGGAGGTTGGTGTGGGAAGGGGGGAGATGGAAGGAGCCATATGGAGCTGCAGGGCTGAGATGGACAGAGGATGAATGGGTTCCCTGCCCAGGCAGTAGGCAAGAAGGAGTGGGCAGAGGACAATTAGAGTTTCTACCCAGAGCAGATAGTGGGCAAAACTTGACCACCCCCACAAGGGTGGAGATAGAGTGGTGGGCATGGGTAGCCCAGCACGCCACATGCATCCTGAGACATACCAGGGCTGCCCAACAGGTGGTAAGTGTTGGGGGGGATATCACTGCCAAAGATAGCGCATGGCCCCTGAATCTCGTATAACACTGATTTCCCATAAAGACCTGGTCTTTGGAACTTAATCGTGTTGATGAGTGACAAATGGGTGTATTTTTCTTTTTGTATGTAAGACATTCACATACATAACAACTTTGGTTTGAATTAGGCTTGTGGCTCAAATAAAAGAATTAGACAAGTCACTTTTTCCAAGACTTTTTAAGGACTTTGAATATGTGGGAGAAGATAATTTGGGGTTTTTTTGGGGGAGTGGGTTTTGGGAAATACCTTGCCTTATATTTGGAGATACAATAAAGCATGTTTCACTAGTCAGGCAAATCTGACAAGATGGGGTAAAGAGGAGACCATATAATAAATACCTTGATCTTGGCTGCTTCCAAGGCTTTATTGCCATCCCAGGCCCAGCCTCTCTTTGTAAAATAGTTGACAGTGGCAAATTCAATCAAGGCAGAGAACACAAAGGCGTAGCACACAGCTATGAACCAGTCCATGGCCGTAGCATAAGCCACTTTGGGTAGAGAGTTCCGAGCACTGATGCTGAGGGTCGTCATTGTCAACACTGTGGTCACCCCTATGGTGGTCGATAACAGGGTGGTAAAGTAGGGAAGGGAAACAAGGGTTAATATTGGCACCCTGAGTTCCCCAGTTGAAAACCTCTAAATGTAACAAATTCAGGAAATAAGGTGGTTGTTTTTCTCCAGCCTGGCCTCTCTCACCTCTGAGCTTAGATGTCCATCTTTCTACCTTAAACTTCCAGCTGGAGCTTGATTCAGTATGTCCAAAACATGCTAAACATGCTTCTTTCTCAGTGCTCCCTTCATCATTCAAGGACATTCTGATACCAGTCACTCAGGCCAAAAGCACTAGAGTGATCCTCAATTTCTCATCCTTGATTCTTACTTTCTCTCATATCCAAAGTTAACTTGGTCATCAAGCACTGTTGTCTCCCTTCAAAACATACCCAGAATCTGAACACTTCTCACCATGTTGGTCTATGCCCCACCATCAATATCATTTGGAATATTACAACAATCTCACAACTGGACTCCTTTCTTCAACCCATTTTTGAAACAGCCAAAGTCAGTAGTTAAAACGTAATTCAGATCAGGCCTGTTCTCTATTCAACACCCACCAAGGATTTCCTATTCTCAATAGAAAAAAAAGTTCTTAACAATAACCTCGAAGATCCCCCAAACCCCACACACACTCTACCTCTCTAAACTCATCTTCTACATCTCCACCCCGGCTCTCAACTGTTTCCACCTGGCTCCTTTGCTTCTTCTTAAATTGCACTGGCTGCTCCCTCTGCCTGCAGGTTCTTTTTGATGTCCTCACTCCTGCACTTCCTTTAGATCTTCTCAAATGAATTTTGTAAGGTAGATCTTCTTCAAACTCCATTTTAAATTCTTCCCACACACTCTCTCACTGATTTTCTTCCCCCTTTTTTTAATTCATAACATTTAGTGTTATGAATTCATAGCATTAACCTACTGCTTTTTTTTTTTTTTTTTTCCTTTCTCTTGTTGACTACCTCCTTCCTCTGGAATGTGAACTAATCAGGGCAGGGATTTTGATCTGATTTTCACACAGCCCTCATTGTCTTGAACTGAGTCAAAAGGTGCTTACCAAAAGATCTGGTAAATGAATGGTGTTTCCTGGTGACACCAGGATCAAAATAAAAAAAATATATAAATATAAAAGCCACTGCAATTAAGTCAATTCCAACTCATAGTGACCCTACAGGGCAGAGCAGAACTGCTCCATGTAGTTTCCAAGGCTTTCAGTCTTTATGCAAGCAAACTGCTTCATCTTTCTCCTGTGAACTGCTGACCTCTTGGTTAGCAGCAAAATGCTTTAACTACTTTTAACACCAGAGCTTCTAGACACTAGAGCAGTGTCCAATTAAGAAACAACAATTAAACTCATACAACATCTAGTAAAGTGCTTCACAGAGATTTACTGTTTGCCTCCTATTAGTAACAGCGTTTTCTCCACATGCATTAACCCTGCATAATTCCACAAGTCAGTTTAATGAGGCTGTTGTCTCTGAATCTCTGTCTGGGTACTTAATTCCTACAAAAAGGGAATGAGTGCCTGAGGGCTGCTGTGCAAGGCCTCTATGGCTATCTGCTATGGATCCCCCAAGTCACCTTGCAGAGACCACTGAGCAAGAGCAGGTCTTTGGAGGGGGATGTTTGTCTAGGACTGACACATTACATCCCATTTATAGAGCACCTACTATATGTCAGACTCTGACCAAGGCACACTACATCTAAACGTGTGTCCTTATTCCCATTTTACAGGGGAAAGCCTGAAGCTTTAAAATCATTTAGTTATTGGTACCATCATAGTTAAATAAGAGATTGTGCATCAGGAGCCAGATCTGCTGGACTCTTAAAGGCCTGTAGCATCTCCAGGAGAACCTTGCATTTCTCCTCCCACCTTGCTGTCTATAGGGGTGTGTGTGAGAATATAGGGATGGGGGTGGGAGTACAATGTATCCTTAAAGTGGAATATTGCTGGAGGCCATAACAGCTATGAGTTCTCTTGCATGTCTTCCTGTAAAGGTATTTATATATACTCATTGACCATGGTACCATGCAAGGAATTAATGTACAATGAGAAATCAATAGACATCTTTGATTTTTTTTAGAAATCCAGTTAATAACTGTCAGGAAAGAGTGTTCTGAGCATGAAACTAAACAAGTTTCTTGAGTCTTTTTGAGTGCCTTAGCATTGAGAATCTCCAAGAGGAAACAGACTGTAATATTCAGAATTTTCCGATCTATTTTTCTTTTTTTCCTGCCCACTTATTAATGTTCATCTAAAGAGTGTTGAAGGAGCTGTAGTGGTGCAGTGATTAAAGCATTCAGCTGCTAACTAAAATGTTGGTGGTTCAAACCTACCAACTGCTCTGTGGGAGAAAGATGAAGCAATCTGCTTCTTGGGCAGTTCTACTTAGTCCTATTCCACTTGGAGTTGGAATCAACTTGATGGAAGTGGGTGATGGTGGTAAAGAGTGTTTGGAGGTTCAGTGATTGGACAGGACTGCCTGGCCACAAGCCTGCTTCCAAAACTTCCTGAGACATCCTCAAAAGTAAACTAACCCAGAAAGATACACTCTCGTGCCATTCACCCCAGGCTCTTTGGCTTTCTACACTCTACAGGTCTATTGCAATAAGATACATGTTAACATTTTCTTCTTAGAAAATGAAAGTGCAATAATAAGAGCTAACATAATAATAGTAATTTATAATCTGGAAAGATAGGGACATCTACCCACCAGCCACTCCCCGGAAGGAAGATTGAGCAATCTACTTCTGTAGAAATACTGCCTAGGAGCCCAAGGAGGGGTGCTTTGAGTCGAATCCACTCCATGTCAGTGAGTTTTATTTTTTGTTTTTTATTATCACAACTGACCTGCAAATTCAACTTCAGTATTTGTTTGAATTTAAGGAAACAGCTCTAAGGTAACACTAAGGATGTCCTATCCTGTCCATTGTGCCAAGGTACCTCCTGAACTGTTTCTAAATTTTATTATATTGTCTTTGGGATACCAAATAGTGTTTTTCTAGATTACTATTACATACATATTTTTGATTTATTACTATAGTATTTTATATAATGTGTTGATTGCCACCTGGGGGTTAATTTTAAGTGGCACACACACCCATTTGAAAGAAAATGAAATGAATTACAAAGTGGTGTGCTTTATTAGAATGATGAACATACTTTTGGCAAAATCTCGCATAAGAAGTTTCTGAGATTTCAAACCTCAAAGGAGGTAACCAGTGAAAGCCTTTTCTAATGGAAATGATTCTCAAAGATATCATGCATCATTGCCTCATTCTGAGAGAAATTTTAAATCCTAGTCCTTAACATAACATCCTGAACTCACTGATCAATTTGTTTTTCACATCACTATACCAAGGCAGCACTGGCATACTTGTGGTGTTGAGGGCGGGTATTTTTGGTTGGCTATCATAAGGGTATAAACCTGTCTTGGAGATACTCACCAAACACTGTCCTAGCTGGGACTGACTCCCGGTTCAGCCAAAAGGACACCTGGGATAAGATCACCGTCATTATGCAGGGAAGGTAGGTCTGAATGACAAAGTACCCAATCTTCCTCTTCAGGTGGAAATGTGCTGTCATGACTGTGTATTCACCTGCAAACAAGCAAATATCTGTGCATTACCTAAAGTCACCAAATTCCTGGTGAAAGGAAAGGGCCAATGTCTCCTGCCTGCAGGGTTGAGGGTTTCTGTAGCTCTGCAGCCTCATTTTGCTGCTGGATAAGTGCTTAGCTGTGCTAGATGGGTTAAAGATGACAGAGGAGGATGCATGAAGTTTTAACCTTTTTGTATGTCTGTTGGCATCAGCCTTGCAGGAGCCTTGGCTGACCAATGCTTTCCCTGGGAGAATCAGATTTGCTTGATTTGCTAATCTCTGGTTATAATCTGTGCCTGCCATTGCTGCCTTCTCTGGCCCTCCCCTTGCCTGCTGCTGTTATCAGGATTTAGCAATCAGGACATAGTCTGACAGACAGAGCTCAAAACACCAGAGCTCAGTGGTCAGTGAAGTTTCCTTTCTACTTCCAACCCTAGGGTGACCAGGAGGTTGAAGCATCTGGATGAAACTGGGTGCCTCCCTTAGGAGGCTGAGAATCCAGCAGCTTATTTGCTGGGTGCCCATCAGGAAGATCAAGCACTCCCTTGCATTCTCTGAGCTCAGGCATGTCCTTGGTGAAGCCCCATGGACTTATTTGGATCTGCCTGGCTATGTGGAAGGTGCGAGGAGACCTCCCCCTCATTGCAGACAATGATGCTGTCCTGATGGTGAACTGGTAAGGACTGAATCAGACTGCAGTGCAGGGTGGGTGCAGGCTGGCTGAACTATGGGTCATGCCTGCTGAGAGCAGTGGGGAAGGGCAGAGTGACACTGAATGAGGACACAATTTTGGGATTTTGTCATGAAATTTGGCTGATGTAGTGACTGTGTCCACAACAGACTTGGGGGATCCACTAAAGTCTAATTAAGTTGAGGGCCAATCAGATGTCCTGCTGCCCAGCAATTGTTGGAATATTCTCTACTTTCCTCTTACCCTTTCATGTTTGGGGCTAATGGCACAGCTAATATGCATATTATACACATCAAAGCCTGAAGTGGGTGACCTCTATGTTTCTGTCCTCACCTTATGCAGAGTACATGGTACTAACATGATCTTGTGGGGTAAACGGGCCCTCTTACAGGAAAAGAGCCCCCTCCAGTAGCCCATGCTGCAAGCTTCTTGAGGAGAGAGCAAATATGATGAAAGGGTAAAGAAACAGGGATAAAGACAAGGGGGTATCATACAGAACATCAAGGGCTGGATCACTAATGGGGTTCAGCTTTGTCTTTCCCTGATGTTTGAAGAAGAGGGATTTTTTTTTTTTTTTTTTTTTTTTAAGTCTACACTAGGGTCTGCAGTTCCTCTCTTCCTTTCATTTCTTTGACCCTAACTTTTGTTCTACCACATCTTCACTTTGCTTCATGAAGTCTGTCCTGCTTCTGTCTTCCTCTCAATTTAACACAGCAACCAAAGTGATTATATGCCACTTGGGGATGATAGTGTCTGTCGATGAAGAGTGTGCCCACCTGAGGGGCTCTGAGGACTCAGGGCTCATCTTAAGTGAGGCTCAGCCTATCCCCATGAGGCTTGTCTCTTCTCCCCAGCCATGAAATACATCCTACAGCAACACCTGGTGATGTTTAGAGCCCTTCAGGGAAGGGCTTCCCTGTGACAGAAGATACTTTTAGACAGCAGGCTCAGGAAGTGAAACCTGGCTGTTCTTTGGGACTTCAACCCTCTATTACCTTGCTGACTCAGGCCAGTAGAGCACTGACCCCATCCCAGGCTGGGCATGGCTGCTCCTGGAAAGCTCAAGGGTACTTTTGTGCACTGTGGTGCTTCTTCTCTCAACCCAACCCCAGGAAAATATCTTCTAATACATCAAAGCAGGAGGAAGGGGGACAGGAGAAAAAGTTTTGTGGAAGAACTTTAGATTCCTGCAGATATCCCACCTGTCTATGAGTGTCTCTGCTCTTCAGTGTTCTGGACATGGTTGTGAGTTACAGAACTAGGTCACAGGTTTCCAGGCCCATCTGGAGTCACCAAATCCTTCTCTATCCTTGCTGCTCACATGGTGGCAACTGCAGAGCAGATTAATGTTCAGTTGTTCTACTAATGGCATTAAGCTGGGCTTCTGTGCAGCCACAGAAGGGACTTCATTAGAGGGCTATGCACTATAGCTGGGCTGCAGCTGCCAAAGAGATGCTACTAGGCAGGATTCCTTGTGCTGGAGTGGGGTGGACACTCCTTCCAACCTGGTTTCTATCTCACTGCTATCAGGTACTGCCCTACCCACCAGCCCCCCACCTATGCTCCAATTCACCAGCTCCCTCACATATGCCCCCATGCAACAGATCTTTCTTCTGTGCCTCCTACCTGCTAGGTTCCTTATTTGTGCTCCCAACTCACTGATCCCCTTACCCGTGCTGGTGCTGATGTTCTCAGTGCCCACTGTCTGCCCCATCAGGTGGTACTGGTTTAGTCTGGAGCCATCTTCTGCCACCACCACAGACTTGGTGGTGCCATTGGTCCAGACGTAAATGACTTCAGAATTAGGGTATGCATCTATGGGGCGGATGGCAGAAATTATAAACATGGTATTATCTCTAACCTGGCACAACTGGAGATTTTGAAAGAAAGAGGGAAGATGAATTGAAAGTGTGAAAAGTTAACATTAAATGACATTAAAAAAAAAAAAAAAAGAAGTGTGTAGAGTGATTAGAAAAAGGCAGACACCACCATAATTCAGGTCCTCATCATTTCAAAAGTTTGAGTGCTCTCACTGGTGTCTGGGGACTTGTGGCATGTATCTATCTCCAGAGAGGCATTATCACTATCATATAGCTGCAAGTAATGGAAAGCAAGTAAACAGATACTCCTGGTCAAATAACAATTCTATGGCCTTGAGCAAGTTACTTACATTCTGTGCCACAATTTCTTCATCTGTAAAGTGGGGGTAATGACAAAATCTACTTCTTAGAGCCCTTCCTCTGATTACATAAAGTACATAATAATGTAACTGTGCACAGCACTCAATGCATGGCCACACTCACTGTTATAAAGTTTCCACTTTCCAAAGTCTTGCATTAGTTATCTAGTGCTGCCATAACAGCAATACCACAAGTGAGTGACTTTAACAAACAGAAACTTATTTTCTTACAGTTCATTCTTGTGGCTGTTATGTGCTGTCAGTCGGCCCCCGACTCATAGCGACCCCTCCTTGGGTTTCCGAGGCAGTATCACTTTGAAAGTTGATACTCCTTCCTTCCGAGAAGTGGCTGGTGGGTTTGAACCACCAGCCTTCTGGTTAGCAGTCAAGTGCCTTAGGCACCATGCTACCAGAGCTCCTTTCTTACAGTTTAGGAGTGTAGAAGTCTGAATTCTAGGGGAAAGCTTCCTCTCTGTCAGCTCTGGGGGAAGGTTCTTGTCTCTTTTCAACATCTGAGGGCCCAGTGTTACTTGGAGATCTCCATGTATCTTGGCATCAATCTTTCTATATCTAGGAAGCTCTCAGACAAGAGACCCAGAATCCAAAGGACTTACCGGCCCCCCCCCCCCAGTTCTTCTTTCTTGGTGGTAGGCGGTCCCTCCTTCTCTGCTTGCTTCTCTCTCTCTCTTTTTTTTTTTTTTCAAACTTTGTTTTTTCTTTTGTTTGTTTGTTTTTATTTTAAAAGTTTGTTTTACATTCAACACAATGTGTACATTTAGTTTCATTCCCCATTCACCATGTCCAATCCTAACCCCATCTCCTCCTCTCCCTACCCTGCAATCTCTCCCCTGTGTCCCTCATAGTATGCACTCCTATTTGTCCTGCATTTCCTCAGTTTGAACATTGGTCCTCTGGTGTCCCATGGTCTGTTGCTCTAAGGGATGTATTGCCATAGAGTATGTGGGTGTGTCATCCAGAGTCGAGTGGTCTGTGTGTACATTTTGTTAGCTATTGGGCTAAGACCCCGTCCCTGGGGGTGAGTTTTATTCCAGGCACAGAATGAATTCTAGGGCCATAGTATTGGGAGTCTCACCAGATTTCATCTGACCAGTGATTCTGGTCATTATTGAGTTTTTGGAATTTTGTTCCACATTTTCCCTCCCACTCTATCCAGGATCTCCAAATTTGATTCTTTCCTAAGTGGTTGGCATTGGTAGCCGGGCACCATCTAGTTCTTCCGGTCTCGAGGTCCATCGTGTCCTAGGGCTGATTGCTTCTAATTGCCCTCTCTCTCTCTCTCTTTTTTTTTTTTTTTTTCATTCTTCTTCACTTCCAATGCTAGGAGACCATTAGCTGCATCTTAGCTTTTAAGACCCTAGTCGCTACTCACCAATGTAGGATGTGGAAGAATGCTTTTATGAATTTTGTTGTGCCAATTGAGTCTAGTGTTCCCCCAGTATTATGGTCCCGAGGCAGTAGATTTATTGGATCTCTCTCCCATAGTGTCTGGTTGTCTGTGAAGGATTACTCTGTGTCTGTCTTCTATTGTTTCTGTGAGGACTGCAGGAATTTTGTATCACTGGTGTCTGTGCAAGATTAACCTCAGCTGAATTTATCCTTGGTCTAGAGTATACTTCTGTTCACTGAACCCATCTGATCATATCAGGTGCTTATGTGTTTATCTGTATAGTCTAGTGTTTGGTGTTAATAGCAATGCGGTACTGTGGACACTTTTGTTGGTATTAGCATCTGTCATGTATCTCTTGTGTGCACCATTTTGTGTCCTCCCATTTTCTAATGTTATCATGGTGGTCATATATCCTTCCTGTATATCCCTCCCCCTTCCCATGTCAGCGTGTAGGCCCCAGCTAGTCTGAAATTAATCCCTCCCCTTCCCTCCCCATCCTGGTAACCTATTAGGTGAGTTCCCTTTCCCAAGCAAACTCTTCTATGTATTTTTACAGTAATGGGCTCATACAGTACTTGTCCTTCTGCAATTATTTCATTCAGCATAATGTCCTCCAGGTTCATCCACATTGCAAGATGATCCATATATCCCTCATTGTTCTTTAATGTGGCATAGTATTCCATTGTGTGAATATACCATAATTTGGTTATCCACTCATCCGTTGATGGGCATTTAGGTTGTTTCCATCTCTTTGCTATGGTGAATTGTGCTGCGATGAACATAGGTGTACATATGTCTGTTCATGTGCTATTTCTCACTTCTTTAGGATATATTCCTAGTAATGGAATTGCGGGGTCAAATGGTACTTCTATTTTCAGTTTTATAAGGAAATGCCATACCGTTTGCCACAATGGTTGAACCATTTTACAATCTCACCAGCATTGTACAAGAGTTCCAATCTCTCCACCACCTCTCCAGCATTTGTTACTTTCTGACCTTTTGAACTTTGCTATTATTGCTGGGGTGAGATGATATCTCATTGTTTTTTGATTTGCATTTCTCTAATGATTAATGATCATGAGCAATTTCTTACGTGTTTGTTGGCTGCCTGTATATCTTCTTTGGTGAAGCATCTGTTCAAGTCTTTTGCCCATATGTGAATTGGGTTATCTGTCTTTTTGGTGTTGAGATGTTGAAGTTTTCTATAGATTTTGGAAATAAGTCCTTTATCAGATATGTTATAGGCAAATATTTTCTCCCAATCTGTAGGTTCTCTTTTTACCCTTTTGACGAAATCTTTTGATGCACACAATAATTTAATGTCTAAGAGGTCCCAGTCATCTAGCTTCTCTTCTATCTCCTGCACATTCTGGGTTATGATTGACAGTCTATTTATGCCATAAATTAGAGCTCCCAGATTTGCCCCTATTTTATCTTTGATGTATTTTATAATTTTGGGTTTTATATTTAAGTCTTTGATCCAGCTTGAGTTTGCTTTTGTGTATGGGGTGAGATATGGTTCTTGTTTCATTTTTCTACAGGTGGATATCCAGTTTTGCCAGCACCGTTTGTTAAAGAGGCTGTCTCTTCCCCATTTAATAGGTTTTGGACCTTTGTCAAAGATCAGTTGTCCATAGATGGATGGGCTTATATCTGGACTTTTGATGCTGTTCCACGGTCTATCTGTCTATCATTGTACCAATACCATGCTGTTTTGACTACTGTTGCTATATAGTAGTTCTTAAGATCTGGGAGTGTGAGATTTCCCACTGTTTTTCTTCTTGAGAAGTGCTCTGCTTATTTGAGGTCTTTTTCCTTTCCATATGAAATTAGTAATTAGTTTCTCCATGTTCTTAAAGAATTTTGTTGAAATCTGAATTGGGATTGCATTAAATATATAGATTGTTATAGGTAGTATTGATGTTTTCACAATGTTTAGTCTACTGATCCATGAGCAAGGTAGGTTCTTTCATTTATATAGTGTCCTTGTTTTCTCTTGTAGCAGTCTTTTATAGTTTTCTCTGTAGAGGTCTTTTGTATCTCTGATGAGGTTTATTCCTAGATATTTTATTGTTTTCATAGCTATAGTAAATGGTATTGTTTCCCTTATTTCTTTATCAGAGGACTCCTTGCTGGTGTAGAGAAATCCAACTGATTTTTGTAGGTTGATCTTGTATCCTGCTATTTTGCTGAACCTCTCTATTAATTCCAGTTTTTTTTTTTTTTTTAATGAGTCCCTTGGGTTTTTTATGTACAGGATCATATCATCTGCAAATAGAGATTGTGTTAATTCCTCTTTGCCAATTTGTATGCCTTTTATTTCTCTTTCTTGCCTTATTGCCCTGGCCAGGACTTTCAATACAATGTTAAATAGAAGTGGTGATAGAAAGCATCCCTGTCTGGTTCCCATTCATAAGGGGAATGCCTTAAGTCTTTCTCCATTAATAATGATGTTGGCCATTGGCTTTGCATATATACCCTTTATTATGTTGAGGATTTTCCCTTCTATCCCTATTTTGCTGAGAGTTTTAAACAGGAATGGATGTTGGATTTTATCAAATGCTTTTTCTGCATCAATTGATATAATCATATGGTTCTTTTCCTTTGTTTTGTTTATTTAGTGGATTACATCGATTGATTTTCTGATGTTGAACCACCCTTGTAAACTTGATATGAATCCTGCTTGGTCCAGGTGTATTAATTTTTTGATATGTTGTTCGATTATGTTGGCCAGGATTTTGTTAAAGATTTTTGCGTCTGTGTTCTTGAGTGATAATTGGTCTGTAGTTTTCCTTTCCAGTGGTGTCTTTTCCTGGTTTTGGTATTAGTGTTATGCTTGCTTCATAAAATGAGTTTGGGAGTATTCCATCTTTTTCTATGTTCTGGACTAGCTTGAGTAGCATACGTGTCAACTCTTCTCTGAATATTTGATAGAATTATCCAGTGAAGCCATCTGGGCCAGGTCTTTTCTTTGTGGGAAGTTTTTTTTATGACCTCTTCAGTTTCTTCCCTTGTTATGGGTTGTTCAAGCTTTCTACCTCTGAGTGAGTTAGTTTAGATAGGTCTTGTGATTCTAGAAACTTGTCCATCTTTTCTAGGTTCTCAAATCTATTGGAGTACAGTTTTTCATAATATTCTGTCAGGATCTTTTTTTATTTCAGATGGTTCTGTTTTGATGACACCCTTTTTGTTTACAATTCTTGTGATTTGGGTCGTCTCTTCCTTTCTTTTGTTAGGTCTGCCAATGCTTTATCAATTTTATTATTAGTTTTTTCAAAAAGCCAGCTTTTTGTTTAGTTGATTTTCCTTATGATTTTTTTTTTTGTTTTCTGTTTCATTTATTTCTGCTCTGATATTTATTATTTCCTTGCTTCTAGATACAGTAGGATTCTTTTGTTGTTCTATTTCTAGTTGTTGGAGATGATGAGTTAGAGCATTGATTTTGTTTCCTCTTTTTGATGTATGCATTTATTGCTATAAACTGTCTTCTTAGTACTGCTTTCACTGTGTCCCATAGGTTTTGGTAGGATGTATCTTCATTCTCATTTGTTTCTTGGAATATTTTTTTTTTTCAGATTTCATGTGTTCTGTTACCTGGTAGTTCTTGAGCAGTGAGTTGTTCAGTTTCCATATGTTTGCTGCTTTTTCCTTGCTCTTCCTATCATTAATTTCTAGTTTTATAGCATTGTGGTCCGAAAAGATGCTTTGCAGTATGTCAATGCTTTTGAATTTATTGAGGCATGTTTTATGTCCTAGAATATGGTCTATTTTGGAGAAAGATCCATGTGCACTGGAAAAGAATGTGAATTGTGTTTTTGTTGGGTGAAATGCTCTGTATATGTCTATGAGGTTTAGTTGGTTGATTATACTGTTGCGCTTTTCTGCATCCCTTTTTTTTTTTTCCAGTTGACCTGTCCGTCCTTGAAAGTGGTGTGTTAAACTCTCCTACTACTATTGTAGAGTTATTTTCACTTTTAATTCGGTTAATATTTGCTTCACATATTTTGGAGCACTTTAATTGGGTGCATAAATATTTATTATTGTAACATCTTCTTTGTCAATTTACCCTTTCAGTATCATATAATGTCTCTTCTTATCTCTTACGATGTTTTTCACCTTAAAGTCTCTTTTATCAGAAATCAATATTGCTACTCCTACCCTTTTTTGGTTTCCATTGGCTTGGTATATTCTTTTCCATCCCTTGACTCTTAATTTTTTTTTTATCTTTGTGTCTAAGGTGGGTGTCTTGTAGGCAGCATATCGATGGTTTTTCTTTTCTTATCCAGTCTGCCACTCTCTTTCTCTTGATAGGTGCATTTAGACCATTCCCATTGAGTGTAATTAGTGTTAAGTATGAATTGATTGCTGTCATTCTATTGTGTTATTTTTTGTCTTGTTGTTGGTGCTTCATTGGTCTTTATATTTTTCTGTGCTGAGTTCAGTTTGTTGGCTAATGCTTTCTCCCTTTTCTTCTTTATAGTTGGTTTTGTGCTTATTAAACCCATATGTTTTCCTTCCTTCTGGATTTGCTTAGAAGAATTGTTACTTTTCTCTGTGGTTACCTTGGGATATATTCTTGTCTCTACATTTTTAGAACAGTGCATACTGCAAAGACATTGTCCTCTTTCCCTCTCCATTTGAGGGTCTGTACCTAGAAGTTTTATTCCCTCTGGCAGGTTAGTTGCTGTTGTGTGCTGATTGAGTTCCTTGGTTTTTAAGGTACAATGTTTTTGGTCTTATTATGAGTATCTATTTCTGATTTGGTTTTAGTGTTGGTGCCACATATCCTGGTTTTGTTGATCTCTGTTGTGGGTTCTCTATTGGAAGGACTTCCTTAAGCATTTTTTGTAGGGTTGGTGTGGTTTTCACAAAATCCCTTAATTTATGTTTTTCTGAGAATGCTTTGATTTCACCCTCATATTTGATGGATAATTTGGCTGGATATAGGATTCTTGGTTGGAAGTTCTTTTCCTTCAGTGTTTTATATATGCCATCCCATTGTCTTCTTGCCTGCATGGCTTCTGCTGAGTAATAGGTGCTCAGCCTAACTGTTTGATTATTATAAGTAATATTTCTTTTGTCCTGGGCAGCTCTCAAAATTTTTTTTTTGTCTTTGATTTTGGAAAGTTTGATTATAATATGCCTCAGTGTTTTTCCCTTGGGATCTATCTTGTGTGGGGTTCTATAAGCTGCTTGGACAGATATCTTTTCTTCTTTCAGGATATGGGGGAAGTTTTCTGCTAGCAGGTCGTCCACAATTTTCTCAGTGGTCTTTTTCACCTCTTCTTGTCTGGAATTCCAATGAGCCTTATGTTGTTTCTTCTCATGTCATTGCATATAATTCTTAGACTCTCTTCATTTCTCTTAAATCTTTGTTCTGATTTTTCTTAATACAGGCTAGTGTCCAGAGATTTGTCTTCTAGTTGGGACATGCATTCTTCAGCCAGTTCTAACTACTCTTTTGTGCCTCTACTGTGTTGTGTAATTCTGTCATTTTGGTACTCATCTTCTGCATTTCTAACTGCTGTTTTTGTATGAGTTCTGATTGTGCATTAATCTGATTATTTTGTTTGTGAATGATTTTCCTGAGTTCCTCCAGGGAACTGTCTGTGTTCTCCTTGTTTCTCTTTGGGGTTTCCTTAGACTCTTGTATAGTTCTATAAATATATCTTCTAAATTCCTTCTCAGATAATTCTATTGCCTCCTCTTCCTCCATGTATAATGAGACCTTTGGTTGTGCTTTTGTTTCTAATGCTTTGTTCCATTTTTTAGTTTGATTTGTGGTTGCCTGTTGTTTCCTAGACATTTTGAGGTTGTCTTTAACTGTTGTTCACATGTTGATTTGTTTTGTCTTGGTTTTATGCTTTAATATTTTGAAAAGGTGAGGCTCACGTGTTTTATTTTATTTAATTATTAATTCAGGCATGCTGGGTCACTCTGCAGTTTTCTTTGTGGCATTCAAATCATTGTGTGGAATGTGGATATGGCTTTCTGTTTGTCATAAAAAGGGTTCAGAGTTCGAACAGGGAGGTTTTATGTAGTCTGTATGTTGTTTCTTCTATTGGATGAGTGAAATTATTGGCGGAGGTGGTGGGAGCGGAAAAAGGAAAGCTGTTGCTATGGGTGGTTTCTAGGGCTTTGGGCGGACTGCTACTGATGATGTCATACTGCTATTTAAAGGCCCGTTGCTCAATATCAGGAAAGACTCAGGTTGTTAGGGGGTTGCTACTCTCTGCCAGGCTCAGACACACACAAAAACCCCACTCCCGAGCCACCTTGGCACCAAAAAGGCAACCCAACACAACTTTCCAACTCTGGGATTGGCCACAGGTGCTTCTCTCTCTGGTCCCGTCTGCCCATGGCACTGGCCCAACCAACCCTGACTGCGATTGGCTTTGGAATTTGTTTTTAAGTCCGTCCACTGCTCTGTTATGGGCCAAGGGTGCTTCTCTCTCTAGCTCCACCTGCCTGCAGCGCTGGCCCAACCTGTCCTGACTGCTGTCAGCTCAGGAGTCTGTCTTTAGTTCTGCCCACCTGTGATGCCAAAGACATGCTGGGTTGCAGCTGCGCTAGAATCAGGAGAGTACCTGTTAGTAATCTGTGGTTCTAATATTAGTGAAAAAGTTAGCTTAGACCTTTCAGTGCCACCAAGTAGACCCAAGCCTATTCAGTGGCCCACTGAGGGGAGAGCAAGTCCACCATCCTGGAGCACCAATGGGCTCTCTGCTTGGTTTTCAGTGGTTCTGGATATGTCCACTTGTACCTAGCCTACCCAAGTTACTGATAAAATCAGGTGCTGAAGGTAGATCCTTGTGGAGATCGCTGGTATGCTGGTGTGGAGTGCCTTCTGCTTTGGCCCAAGGAGGTCTCAGATGGCCATTCTTGCCTGCCAGTCGCTCCCTCAGGGAAGTCTCTAATGTCCTTTCTCAGCTGTCTGTCTGCATTGCACAAGGTAGATCTTCTTTAGTTCCTTCCCCTGTACCTTTCCTTCAAATATACTCCTCTAAATTTAGTGCACTCTGACTCAGTGAGCTGTTCAGAGCACCAAAATCCCTAATTCAAACTGCTGTATCTAGTTTTTTAAGCTCTAAGATGCTACAGGGAAGTAGCCTGGTGATTACTGACGATACTTCATCTTGAATCGCTTCTCTCTCTTTTTAACTCTTGTAAAATAAAAGGTGATGTAGATCACACCCCAGAGAAACTCCCTTTATATCAGATCAGGACTGTGACCTAAATAAGTGTGTTGCATCCCACCCTAATCCTTTTATAACTTATTTGCTGATCATATCAAGAGGGATGAATACAATATTATATAATTGCCAAATTACACCATTACATAATGGTGAAACTATTGAGCATCTTATCCCAACCAAGTTGACACATATTTTGGGAGACACAATTCAATCAATGACTTTATACCCTGTGGTCCCCTAAATTTCCTATCCTTGAAACATGCAAAACACTTTCACCCCATCATATTATCACAAAAGTCTTAAATCCAAATTCCATCCTGGGGCAAAATTTTTCTTCCTCTGTGGATCCATAATATAAATTATTTGCTTCCAAAGTATAATAGTGGAACAGGCATAAGGTAGTTATTTTCATTACAAGTGGGAGACATTGGAGGGAAAGAAGGGATAATGAGAACTAAGAAAGTAAAAAACCCAGCAGAACAATTTACATTAGCTTTCAGGTCTTGAAAATAATTCTCTTTTCTCTGAGACTATTAAGACAATGACCCTACTTTCCACACTATCTGTTGGCCAGGCTCTTTGGATTCTAGATAGAGTTCCCTAAGTCCTAGGCTTCAGCTCTTCCTTTCAGGCCCACTGGGAGAGCAAATCTGCTCCTCTGGCTTTGGGGAGCCCCATTTTCCTAGTCCAGCTGAGTGGTGACTCATTCCCCTCAGCCCTGGAAGGCCCCATTCTTCTGCACCCTGGGCATAGAAGCCTCATCCCTCAGCTTTGGACAGCA
>NW_006921733.1:3086602-3100092 GCF_000298275.1 Orycteropus afer afer
GTTGGCCAGGCTCTTTGGATTCTAGATAGAGTTCCCTAAGTCCTAGGCTTCAGCTCTTCCTTTCAGGCCCACTGGGATAGCAAATCTGCTCCTCTGGCTTTGGGGAGCCCCATTCTCCTAGTCCAGCTGAGTGGTGACTCCTTCCCCTCAGCCCTGGAAGGCCCCATTCTTCTGCACCCTGGGCATAGAAGCCTCATCCCTCAGCTTTGGACAGCAGACCTGGTCACATCCCCCTAGCACTTGAACAACTCCTCACTCTGGAACCAAGTTAGTGAAGATCTGACTAGAACTTAGGAAGATCTGTCCCCACCCTTTGAATCCTCAGATGCCATGATACCACCCTTGGAAATCCCAAGAGGTTGTGGTCCCATTCTTTGAGACTGAGGCAGCTCTGCTTCCCATGTTCCTTATTTCTTCAGCTTCCATTTTCCAATTCCCTGCCCTTTCAGACCCTTGTCTCCTTGGGACCCTTGAGCTTTCCTGGCATCTGCTCTTTTGGAGCAAGTGTTACAAAGCTCTTTAGTTCTACTGATAAGTGCCTGGAGTCACCTTACTCTGTCAATAAGACTCATCCTAAAGGCACTCAGCTTTTTTGCTCCATGGGTCACCAAGCCTAGCTCTCCTGACCAGTACCCAGAGACACCTCACTTCCCCATCATGCCTCCTTTTTGAAGGCACTCATGTGTCACCTCCCATACCATCTCATGCTGGTCTTCTGGTTCTGGTGCTGTCATTTCTCTGCTGCTGCTTCTGCCCATCTGTTTTCTCCTCACTTCCTTGTAAACCCTCACCAGACTTGCTCTTACATCTATATTTCTGCCAACATTCTCTTAAAGGAAATCTAGGTTTTTATGATTAGGCCCCTTAAAACTCTTCTAGCTTGTACTCATTACCCAATTACAAAACTACTTCCACATTGTAGGTATCTATTACAGCAGCACCCCATTCTTCCAATACCAAATTGTCTTAGTTATCTACTGCTGCTATAACAGAAATACCACAAGTGGATGGCTTTAACAAATAAAAATGTATTTTCTTACAGTTTAGACTAGAAGTCTAATTCAGGGTGCCAGCTCCAGGGGAAGACTTTCTTTCTCTTTTGGCTCTTGGTGAAGGTCTTTGTCTCTTTTCATTATCTGAGGTCTTGGCATTCCTTAGAGATCTCCATATGTCATGGCATCAATCTTCCCCCAGGTCTAGGAAGTTCTCATTGCAGGGACCTGGGTCCAAGGGACATGCTCCACTCTTCTTTCATGCTTTTTTTCCTTGGTGGCAGGAAGTCCCTCCTTCTCTGCTTGTTTCTCTCTCCTTTAACTACTGTAAGATAAAAGATGATGCAGGCCACACCTTATGAAAACTCCCATTACATCAGAAAAGGGCTATGACCTGCGTAAGTGTGTTCCATCCTACCTTAATCCTCTTAAAACTGATTGGATGATCACATGAGATCACATCCAGAGGGATGACTACATCATTGTATAAGTGCCAAACTATATCACTACAAAATGGCTAAATCACTGAGAATCATGGCCAAGCCAAGTTGACACATATTTGGGGGGACATGATTCATGACAAGCCCCATCTCGAGGAATATTTCCTAGGTGTCGTGGTAGGGAAGCAGGCAGTATCATGGTCCCTTGGTGCCATGCTTGTGGGTATCTTCCATGCCAAAGACTTTTCATAAATGAAATTAAGGTTATGGTCCTTAATAGGAAGGATTTTCCTGGCTTATCTGGGTGGGCCCAACATAATTACTTGAGTCCTTAAAAATAGAAATGTCTGCCACTGGAGTTAGAGACAGACTCAGGTTAGAAATATCTGCACAAGAAAGGGACTCATCCTACTGCTAATTAATCAAAGATGGACTTAGGGGGTCACCAATGTGGGGGCCTCTGGAAGCTGTGCATAACCTCTGGCAACAGTTAACAAGGACTCAAGGACCTCAGTCCTCAGCCATGTAGAGTTGGATTCTGCCAACGACCTGGATAAACCTGAAGGCTGACACATCCCCAGAGGCTCAGGATGGAATTCAGCCTGATGGCACCTTGATTTGGTCATTATGGGACACAGAGCAGAGAAACCAGGTGAACACACCAGATTTCTGATCTACAGAACTGATGCTTTCTGTGTGGTTATTTGTTACAGCACCAGTAGAAAATGAATACAAGTGAAGTGGAAAAGGAAACAGGTAAAAGTCATCTGCTCCAGAAATTTACATTCTAGAGGATGGAGACACATGTCATACACAAAATATGTAATATGTGAGGTGGTGATATGTGCTATGGAGGAATACAAGCTGTGAAGGAACAAGAGGCACAGTTGTAAACTGAGCAGTTTGAGAACAGCTCACACAGAATGTGACCCAGGAGCATGACATGTCATGTGTGGCTATTACAGGAGGAAGGGCATCTCAGGCAGAGGAAAGAACAGGTGCAAATGCTGAGGTGAGAGTGCACTAGTGATATCTAAAAAAAAAAAAAAAAAAAAAAAAAAAGCTAGGTGCACTGCTGGACAGTGGAACAGCAGGACAGAGGTGGAGGTGGACACACAATGGCCTAGTGGTCATTGTAAGGCCTCTGATACTTCCTCCGAGTGAGCCAGAAAACCCTTTCATGTGAGAAAATAAGTAATGTGCTCTAATTTATGCTGTGATGTGATTATGTTGGTCTCATAGGAGGAGAGAAGGAAGGCAGGAAAGGTGAAAAAGCAGGAGACAGTTCATGGCAACATTAAAAGAATTCAGAAGAGCATGATGGTTGTGGTTGGGAACAAGTGGCTGTAACATCAGTAGAGAATAGAGGACAATTCCCTCATTAAGAGTGTCCCCCTTTCCAGGTTTGCTGGTCCAATAGAGCCTGGTGTAACCACTGAGACTATGGCCCCTACCTGCCCTTCAGGTCTGGAATTGAACCCACAACTGTGGTTTCCAGCCAAACAAAGTACAGGCATGTGAGTTAAACATTTACCTCAAGTAGACACACGCCCTGGAGAGAACAATCATGGGAGAAGGAAGGGCTGCTTATGCACAGGGAGATAGCGCAGGGTGCAGAAGAGTATGAAGGGATGGACACTGGGAGGAGGAAACTATGGGGAGGAAGTGGGAGGGGAGCTGCTGCATTGTAAATTTTGGTCAATGACATGAGACAAAGTATATGTGAACTGCTGTATGAAAAGTGAATTTACTCTGTAAATCTTCACCCAAATCAAAAAAAAAAAAAAGAGTGTCCCCCTTTTTTGTTGACCCTCCACTTTACCAAGCATGATATCCTTCTCCAGTGAATGGTGACTTTTGATAACATAACCAAGAAAAGTGAGACGAAGTCTGGCCATTCTCACTTCAAAGGAGTATTCTAGCTGCACTTCTACCAGATTTGTTAGTTCTTCTGGCAGTCCATGGTACTTTCATTATTCTTTGCCAACATCACAACACAAAAGCATCAACTCTTTGGTCTTCCTTTTTCATTGTCTTCCTTATCCATGCATATGAAGTGACCAAAAATACCATGGATTGGGGTGGACGCACCTTAGTCTTCAAAGAAATATCTTTGCTCTTCAGCACTGTGCAATACAAGATCTGATTTCTTGACTACTGCTTCCATTGGTGTTGATTGTGGAAACAAGTAATATGAAATCTTTGACAACTTCAATCTTTTCTCCATTTATCATATTGCTAATTATTGTTCCAGTTGTGAGAATTTTTGTTTTCTTTATGTTGAGGTGTGATCTATACTGCAGACTGTATTCTTTGATCTTCATCAGCTAGTGCTTCAAGTCATCTTCATTTTCATTAAGCAAGGTTGTGTCATCTGCATATCACAAGCTGTTAATGAATCTTCCTCCAATCCTGATGCCTCGTTCTTCTCCATTTAGTCTAGTTTCTCAGTGTACAGATTGAATAAATATGGTCAAAGGATACAACCCTGATGCATTCCCTTCCTAAATTCAAACCATTCAGTACATCCTTGTTCTGTTCAAATGACATCCTCCTGATCTATGTACAGGTTCCTCATAAGTGTAATTAAGTATTCTGGAATTCACATTCTTCCAGTGTTATCTATAATTTGTCATGATCCACAGAGTCAAATGAATTTGCACAGTCAATAAAACACAAATAAACATCTTTCTGGCATTTTCAGCCAAGAACCATCTGACATCAGCAATGATATTCCTTGTTCCACATCTTCTGAATACAGCTTGTATTTTTGGAAGCTCCCTATCAATGTACTGCTGCAACCATTTTTGAATTATCTTCAGCAAGATTTTACTTGTGTGGGATATTAATGGTATTTTTTGACAATTTTCACATTCTGTTGCTATCATCTTTCTTTGGAAAGGGTACAAATATGAATCTCTTATAGTCACTTGGTCAGGTAGCTGTTTTCCAAATTTCTTGTCATAGACAAGTAAGTGTCACCACAACTCA
The DNA here is from genome assembly GCF_000298275.1 of Orycteropus afer afer. NCBI lineage: Eukaryota > Metazoa > Chordata > Mammalia > Tubulidentata > Orycteropodidae > Orycteropus > Orycteropus afer. Next base: position 3,091,026 of record NW_006921733.1, read on the forward strand.
TCTGTCAGTATGTCATACTGTGGTGGCTTCATGTTGCTATGAGGCTTCGGGCTATACCACCAATGTTTCAAATGTCAGCATGGTCACCCATGGTAGACAGGTTTCAGCAGAGCTTCCAGACTAAGAAAGATTTGGAAGGAGGAAGGGTGCATCCACTTCTCAAAGTATTGGCCAGTGATAACCAAGAATTATATATCCAGTAAAATTGTTCCTCAGATATGATGGCAAAATCAGGACATTTTCAGGCAAACTTAAATTAGAGGAATTTGTAAAATCCAGACCAACTTTACATGAAATACTAAAGGGAGTTCATCTAACAGAGACCCAACCACAGCAGACAAAAACTGACATTAAGACACATGACAACATCACTCCAGACCAAACTATATACAAAACCACCAAAAACTCTTGCTACTGAGTCAATTATGGCTCATAGTAACATTGTAGGACACAGTAGAAACCCATAACATTTCCAAGACTGTAAATATTTACAGAATCAGACTGTTTCGTCTTTCTCCCACAGAGTGGCTGATAGGTTCAAACCACTGTTCTTTTGGTTAGCAGCCAAATGCTTTAACCACTGTGTCACCAGAGTTCCAAAGCAGGTATAGAAATACTCAAAATAAAATTAACCTACAAGACTGAAAATAGGGAACTAGAGATGTCAATTTCTAAACAAGGACATCTACAAAGCAAAAGGAAGGCATAAATGGTATAGTTCTAGAACTTCCCAATGGAGAGGATGTCAAGAAGATATGAAGATAGAATGGAGAGTTTTAAATGTGTGACAATAAAAATAAACTACAGAATAACATCAAATATATTAATATAAACCTCCTCAACAAAACAAAATAAGAAAATCATAAAGATACAGTAAACACTAAAACAATGACAATGAAAGAAACGATAACCCATAAACAAAATGAACTCAGCATAGAAAAATATATGGAACACAGAAACCATTAGCAGCACAGAGAAAGAGAGGAAAAAAAGCAAAATGACAATAAATTCATACTTATCAATAATCACAGTCAATGTAAATAGATTAAGTGCAGTATTCTTGAATCAGAGAGTAACAGAATGGATAAGAAAATATTATCCATCAATATGCTGTCTACAAGAGGCAGACAGACACAATGGCAAAAATGAGCTAAAAATCAAAGGTTGAGAAAAGAAAAATCAGCAAATAATAACCAAAAAAAAGAGCATGAGTGCCAATACTAATTTTTGATATCATAAAGTTTAAAAGTTTAAGGCAAAAACCAGCATAAGAGACAAGGAGGATTGTTATATAATTCTGGATACACTTGAAGGATACATCCTTCCAATAGCTGAGAAGTTGGCTGTGTGCTGTAAAGAGCATGGTGCCATCATTTGGACAGCTGGGTGGTGAAGATTATGGGAGAAAAGGTTTCTGGTGAGAGACCAGCCATTGTAGTGCTAGCACATTAGAGCTTACACTACATGTATGATCAAGTCTGGAATTCACACTATATCTGGTGGATGTACTAAGCATGGCTGAGGAAACCACCTGACCTGAATGCTTGTGCAGGGGCTGGGGCAATTTTGCCATTCAGGTCACTGTATGCAGGGTTTAGAGTTCAAGAAAATAAGGAAGAGATAGCAGTGCAACAGAAGGATGGCTGCTTCAGTAGAGGGACATGGGGATGTGCTACCCTGATGGCAAAATATCAGGGGCTGCAGTAATTTCAGACAGTGGCTACACAGTAACTATGGATTAGCAATGAGAGGTCACTAGAGCACTGGCAAGCATGGTTCCATAGGAGTGGTGGGTTCCAAGCCCAGGTGGCTTTAAGGTGCAAACACTTTTGTCTGTGCCAGTTGTTCCTGATCACTTACACTCTCATAGAGCTCAACAGTCACACCTCCCAACAGTCTGACCACAGCTCTATATAGACATCCATACCTGGCACTCTGACACCTTCAGAGAAAAGGTGTAGGATATAGCATAAACTCCACAGTATAATCCCAAGGGAGAACATGGAGATGTCCCAAAGGTTTGAGATGAACCAGAGATCTGCTACCAGAGTATGTCTGAATACGCCTGCTTGATTGGGAACTTCTCCACCAGCTCTCCACTGGAAAAGCCTGAAGACCCATTGTAAACAGGCAAAAACATGTGCTTATATGAGAGGTAAGGAGTCCTTGGGTGGTGCACATTGGTCAGTGACTATTAACCAAAATGTTGGAAGTTTGAGTCTAACCAGAAGCATCTCAGAAGAAAGTCTTGATGATCTATTTTTAAAATGTCAGCCAATGATAACCTCATGGAGCACAGTTTTACTCTGAAGCACATGAGTCAATAGTTGACTCAATAGCAATTTGTTATATCAGAACTCAGGATAGGTAGAAATCCTGTGTTTATATCAGGAATGTGGATGGGTAGAAGCCAGAAAAATGGCCTCTTGAAGACTGCAGTTTCCTGATAAAAAGTATGGAAGTTTCCTTGCTAATGCACATCGCTATTGTATTTTTGCTTTATGTACAAAAGAGTATTCATAACAGTTTTAAAAACAGTAAAATAAGCATGTAAGTACCACTGAGCTTAATATAGAGAAAAATGCCAGAGCCTTCAAAGCTCTCTGTATATCCCTTACAATATTCTCATCTTCCTCTCATTTCTGAGGTACTATTTTCAATTTTATGTTAAATATTGTATTGTTTGGTTTCTAGTTTTTATCTTTAGGAAGAGATAACTAAACAATATATTGTTTGGCTTTGCTGGTTTCTTTTCTGTTCATTTGATTCATGTTTTCTTTATATATTCTGATACATATAATGTGTTATCTGTATTGCAAATACCTTCTTCAAGCTTGTGGCTCTTTCACTTTGCTCATGATTTTTTAATTAACATTAATTTTAGTTAAGTCACATTTATCACATTTTAAATTTACAGTTTATTCTTTCTGCATCTTATTTCAAAAATCCTCCCCTACCCTTGAGGGGTCATGAATTATTACACATTTATTATAAAAACATTAGCACATTGCCTTTCATACTTATGGCCTGAGTCACCTGACACTGACTTTTGCACACATTTATATATATAAATCCCAATATAAATGTTCCAATGTAATATTTTTGTTGTTCCATTATGATGAATTATCCTTCTCATCTCACTAATATACTGGGGTCCACATGGGCACAGAGTCCTTTTCCCTGGCCATTCTGCTCTGTTCAATTTTTCTATTGCTGCTTCAATGCCCTTATCTTAAATGTGCAGGATTTCTAAGAGCTCTGATTCTGGAATTATCCTTGTTTTTAGGAAGATCTTGGTTATTCTCAGCACTCTGCTCATCCATACATATGCTAGAATCAGGATTCACAAGAAACACTGGTGGGATTTATATTAGAATTAAATTGAATCTGTATACTAATTTAGGAAGCCAGGGCATCTTGTCATATTGAATCTTTTTCATCATGGACATGCTATGTCTCCCATTTATTTAAATGCAGAGCACAGGAAGGCAGCCTCCATGATGTCCAATATGCTCAGGGAAAATGAAAAAGGGTCAAGAGCAAGTGTGCTGCAGGAGAGGGAAAACTTTCTGGACACCCAGGGTGTTGTGGAGAGTGGTAGAGGTCAGGGGTTCAGGAGCCATCTCTTATGGCCTGGAGGGAGATAGAGTGGGGCCAAGAGGTGCAGGAGGCAAGTCTGGGGTGGCAGAGGCAAAGATCTTATGTGAAGATTTTGAGGAACTGCCTTTCTCACTTTGCCCCTCTGCTCTGCTGACTGCAGTGACTGAGTATGGCTTTTCTTGCTGGGGTTGGGGTGGCACATTGGTATTAATGCTTCTCTGTGGCCTTGAGGATAAGGGGCACATTGACCAATGCAGACATCTATATGCTTTAGGAGAGGACACAGGACTCTCTGGTCAAGGAGCAGTTGACTCTGCATCCATGGGCTTGCTGGGCATGGACAGGTACACAAGTCATTCAGGCCTATTTTTCTCCATTGTACTGTGGTGCTGGAGGACAATAATACTTATTTTACATTAAGAATTCAATGAAATAATAATTTTAAGTAGATAAGCATTATTTGAAATCACAACATGAAATATGAATTTTACCTGCAATGCACAGTAATAATTTATATGATCTTGCTTCTCAAATTGTTAGTGAGTATTAAAGGACCCACTGTCACTAATAATATTAACAGCATCAATATCATCAGCAAAAAGAAGCACTGACTCTCTCCCCCCCCCCCCCCGATATGTCCAGGGTTTTTCTCCCTTCATCAGATTACATGCTGGAATAAATAACCACTGATGGTTGTATTAGCTTGGGCATTTGGTAGGAATAGATTACTTTCCCTGTGTCAGCAGCCCAGGGTTTGCTCTCACAGCTGGAGATGACAGTAGTGGGATGATCAAGCTTGGGTACTGCCATCTGTCATGATTTAGAGGCCTGGACACATAACTCTCACTATTCCCTGACTGACCATGTGTCAGGACAGCCAGGTGAAGAAGTTTGAAAGACTGTCATTCACACTAGATTCTAGATTTTATCACTACTTTTCACATGGCTCCTTTCAGGTCAAGATTAGGAGTAGTGACCACTGTCATCCATGTGGAAGGGGATCTATCTAGGAGATCCTTAATATAGAGGTAGAACAATGTGGAACAAAACTCAAAATCATTTGGAGAAAAAAAAAGGGAGGGGGGGACCAGGTTGGCTGGTTGGATAGAGCCTGGTGGAACCACTGAGACTATAGCCCCTAGCTGCCCTTCAGGTCTGGAACCCACACTTGTGGTTTCTAGCCAAACAAAAGATAGGCATATGAGTTGGACATTTACCTCAAGTAGGTACACTTCTTGGAGAGAACAATCATGGAAGAAAGAAGGGCTGCTTATGCACCAGGAGGCAGCTCAGGAGGCAGGAGTGCATGGAGGGATGGACACTGGGAAGAGGTAACTATGGGGAGGAAGTGGCAATGGAGCTGTTGCATTGTGGCAAACTGTGGTCAATGTCATGAGACAAAGTGTATGTGAATGGCTGTATGGAAAGTGAATTTGAATTTGCTCTGTAAATCTTTACCCAAATCACAATTAAAAAAAAAAAAAAAAAGATTAGGAGTAGTGATATGTCTACCAATGCTTGTTTTATAAGCATTTCCAGAATTGGTAAGTGTTTGACTAAACATAAAAAAAGGAAGGTAGCATAGTTCTAATGTTCACTATCTGAATGACCCTGAACAACCTCTTATGCCCTGAACCTCAATTTCCCCTTGTGCAGATAGGGAAAATAGTACCTATTTCCTAGAGTTGGTGCAAAGACAGCACTTAAGAATTGATGTCAGGCACTGAGCATGTTTTGTAAATTATAGGTGTAAATAAAATAAAACAGTATTATCATATGCAAGGAAGGATTTTTGCTTGACATCCAATCCAAAAAATCATATTTGAATTAATTTTCTTTTGTTGCTAAAACATAAACTCAATTGCAAGGATAGATGGTGAGGCCTATTGAACTGTGGTAGCTGCCAACATCCAGTCAGGAAACAACTCTCACCCCATGCATCAATTCCTATGGAGTCTTCTATGGAGTCTGAAGAACTAGAGATTATAATGTAACCAACAATTTAAAATTTAGAGATTTGAAAACATAAAATATTAAGTTCTCTAAAGTCCATGTCCTCAGCTTTACACTTTCTGGGGAACTCATCTAAAACTTTGTATAGGAACCAGCAAAGAAACTAGACCAGAACATGACACATTGTCTGCATGACTTTCAGGGGGCCACTCGACCTCCCTGAGCCTCACTTTCTTGAGTTGTAAAATTGAGGCAATATTGTGAAATACACATGCCTATACCCATGCATTATCTCTAATGGCCTACAGAACACCTGACAGCCTGGTTTTATATTCAAAAGGTAAAAAATTAAAGCATTGGAGTTTTGACACCACCCTTTCCCTTGCCCAGAATCAACTGAGAAATAAGTATGCAGCACTCAGATGGGGGGAGAAGAACAGGCCATCATACCTGCCCTGTGACCCACAAAGCTACCCTGAGGTATACTAGATGATCTGCATTTGCTAGTCAAGAAGCTTTTTGACACACTGCTACTTCACCTTTGTAAAATCACCCAGGGCTACTGCTCCAGTGGTCTCAGGAACAGAGTCCAAAAAGGCCATGCCTGCCTTGTTTATGGAGTTTGACAGGACCTAGGCAGTAAAGAAGTGCAAGAGGCTGCCACTACCATTATCCTCCCACTGGAACAGATGCTCCTCCCAGTTTCTTTATTTCCACAAAGAAAATAGCATTTTCTAAGTCCTCTAACCACCACTTGTCTGTCACTTAGTCATACTGTGGTGGTTTTTCTGTTGCTATGAGGCTGGAGGTTACACCATAGGTATTTCAAATATCAGCAAGGTCATCCATGGTGGACAGGTTTCAGCAGAGCTTCCAGACTAAGGCAAACTTGGAAGAAGGAAGGGTCTACTCACTTCTCAAAGAATCGGCCAGTGAAAACTTTATGAATAATGCTGACACATTGTCTGATATAATGCCAGAAGATGAGCCCTTCAGGTCAGAAGGCACTAACATATAACCAGGGAAGAGCTGCCTCTTCAGAGTAGAGCTGATTTTAATGATATGGATGGAGTAAAACTTTCAGGACCTCCACTGCCTGGTGTGGCATGACTCAAACTAGGAAGAAACAGCTGCAAACATCCATTTTCAGAACTTGGAATGTACAAAGTATGAGTCTAGGAAAATTGGAAGTTGTCAAAAATATAACGGAATGCATAAAGATCGATATCTTAGGCATTAATGAGCTGAAATGGACTGGTTTTGGCCATTTTGAAACAGACATCCATATGATCTACTATGCTGGGAATGACAAATTGAAGAGGAATGGCATGGCATTCATTGCCACAAAGAATGTTTCAAGATCTGTCCTCAAGTACAATGCTATCAGTGATAGGATAATATCCATATGCCTACGAGGAAGACCAGTTAATAGTACTATTATTCAAATTTACGCACCAACCATCAAAGCCAATGATAAGGAAAGTGAAGATTTTTACCAACTACTGCAGTCTGAAATTGACCAAATATGCAATCAAGATGTGTTGATTTTTACTGGTGATTGGATTATTACTGGTGTTGAAAACAAAGAAGAATCCCCCGAAGTTGGAAAATATGGCCTTGGTGAAAGAAATACCGCCAGAGATCACATGATAGAATTTTGCAAGACCAATGACGTGTTCATTGCAAATACCTTTTTTCAACAACATAAATGGTGGCTATATATGTGGAATTTCCCAGATGGAGAAACACAGGAATCAGATAGACTACATCTGTGAAAAAAGGTGATGGAGAAGCTCAATACCTTCAGCCAAAACAAGACCAGGAGCTGGTTGTGGAACATACAGTTGTGTTCATACACAAGCAAGTACAAGTTGAAGTTGAAAATAATTAAAACAAGTTTATGAGAGTTGAAATAGACCTTGATTATATCCTTAATTTAGAGACCATCTAAAGAACAGATTTGATGCATTGAACACCAATGACTGAAAACCAGAGGAACTGTGGGATGACATCAAGAACAATATAAAAGGGACTTAAGAAGAAGTTCTGCTTTCCAGTAACCCCAACAACTCTCCGGATGTGCACTGCACAACTGAAAAGGTCCTAGTCTACACCATTTTTTTTTTTTTTCTTTCCCTCGTGGTTAACCCCACCCATTTTTTGTTTGTTTGTTTTGTTTTGTTTTTGCTTTTATTTTCTTTTGTATTGTTGTTTATTTTCTTTGTTTGTTTTCTTTATTCCTTATTCTCCTTCTCTACCTTTTTCCTCTCAGTGACCTAACTCCAAATATTGTAGAATTATCTGTTTTCTTCTTCTTTCCCCCCTTTTTCTTTTATTTGGGTTACTGGTCCTGTGTGATTTGAAGGTGTATATTTTTGTCCATGAGCTTATAGTTTTTGCAATGGTTATTCAATTGTAATTTTTGCCTAATTGACTAGGAGACAGCAACAGTCCTCATAAGATACAAGTACATCCACACCTCCTGCAACTTCACTTACTGAGCAAGAGCCAGCAACTCTTTCTCCACCAATGTGCCAATGATAAAAAAACCATGAAGATGAGCCTGAATCACCCTTGGCTGCTGTTCACAAAAAATTAACAGAGATCTTAATACAATACCACAATGCCTCGGGAACAACAAACCATCACAGGCCACACAAAGAAGCAAGATAATGTGGTAGAAACAAGAGAACAGGATACAGACCCAGAACACATCCCCGAGGAAGAAGCAGCATTGGAACACTCTTATGAGGAATTCAAAAGAATTATATTTAGGTATATTCAAAGGACTGAGAGACAGACCAAAGAAAACACAGAAAAAACCTTAGAAGAATTTTGGAAGAAAATACAAGAACAAAATGACAAAATAAATGAAAAATTAGAAATGATTTTAAAACTGCAGATAGAAATCCAGAACATTAATACTAAATTTCTAGAAATAGATAACACATTGGAAGGGCAAAGGGGTAGAATTGATGTGATGGAAGGCAGAAGTAATGAGATTAAAGAAAAATACCTGAATACTTCTTTGGAAAGGGATCAGTCAGAAAAAAAATCAAAACAAAATGAAGAAAGCCTAAGGTTCATGTGTGATACCATCAAAAGAAATAATCTATATGTCATTGGATTTCCAGAACAGGAAGAGAAATATAAAGCCACTGAGAAAATCGTCCAAGATTTGCTGGAGGAGAACATCCCTGATATGATGAAAGAGGAGAACATATCCATTCAGGAAGTCCAATGAACCCCAAACAGGATAGACCCTCAAAAGAAAATCATCAAGACCTATTATCATCAAACTCATCAAAACCAAGGACCAAGGCAGAATACTGAAAGCAGCATGGAAAAAACAAAGAGTTACATACAAAGGTCAGCTAGTAAGAATAAGCTCTGATATCTCAGAAGAGACCATGCAAGCAAGAAGACAATGGGATGGTATATATAAAACCTTGAAAGAGAAAAATTTTCAACCAAGAATTATATACCCAGCAAAATTGTCCCTCAAATATGATGG
>NW_006921733.1:3100768-3102273 GCF_000298275.1 Orycteropus afer afer
GGAGCAGGAGTGGCAATATTAATTTCTGATGAAATTGACTTTAAGACAAAAACTACCATATGACACAAGGAAGGACATTATATAATGATTAAAGGATCAATTGATCATGAAGATATAACCATAATAAATATCTATGGATGCAATGAAAGGGACCAAAAATACATAATTCAGACTTTAAAAGGATTGAAAAGCCAAATAGGTGAATCCATTCTCATACTGGAAGATTTTAAGACACCACTTTCTTTTTTATTTTATTTTATTGTGATTTGGGTGAAGGTTTACAGAGAAAATTCACTTTCCATACAGCAGTTCATATATACTTTGTCTCATGACATTGACTACAGCTTACCACAATGCAACAGCTCCCCTCCCACCTCCTCCCCACAGTTACCCCTTCCCAGTGTTGATCCCTCCATGGGCTCCTGTCCCGTGAGCTGTCTCCCTGTGCATAAGCAGCCCTTCTTTCTCTCTTGCTTGTTCTCTCCAAGGAGTGTATCTACTTGAGGTAAATGTTCAACTCATATGCCTGTCTTTTGTTTGACTGGAAACCACAGGTGTGGGTTCGATTCCAGATGCAAAGGGCAGCTAGAGGCCATAGTCTCAGGGGTTCCATACATCTCTATTGGACCAGCAAACCTGGTCCCCCCTTTTTTTCCTCCAATGATTTTGAGTTTTGTTCCACATTGTTCTCCTTCTCTATCAAGGATCTCCTACATAGATCCCCTTTCAAGTGGAAGATAGTAGTAGCCGGGCACCATTTAGTTCTTCTGGTCTCATAATAATATATACTGAAGATCAGATGGTGTACCAGTCATGAGGACTAATTTTTTCCATGAATTTTGGTTTTCTTCATTCTTCTTTGTTCTGGATGAGGAGAGACCCATAGTTGCATTTGGATGGCAGCTTGCTAGCTTTTAAGATCCCAGTTGCTACTTGCTGAGGTAGGAGGTGGAACAATGTTTTGTGTAGTATGTTATGCCAATTGAGCTTGATGACCCCTGCGACTATGGTCCCAAGCCCACAAGTTCAACTACTCGATCTCTCTGGGTAGCTAGCTATGACCAAGCAGTGACCACAACCTTGCTGCTTGTCAGTTCTACTATACATCTGGGGATTCTAATCATTCACATAAACTTATAGGATCATTGTCTGCCAACCCTATATATGTTCTTGGATACACTCCCCATTTCATAGACGTACCTAATCGTACAGCCTGTCCTCCCATCTATCCACCCATATACCCATGTTTCCCTTCACTGACAACGCAGTACTATATGCACAAAAGGGTTCATATTTGTTGTCTGTACCTCCCATGTACCTCTCTATCTTTCTCATCCTCAATGGTGTCATATTGGTCACACAGATTTGGTACATTACCCTTCTCTTCACCCAAATCAATACTTATCTTGATCTATCTAACATCGTTCCCTCCACTCCCCTCTTACCCCTGGTAACCAACAAAGAAATTTTCCTTCCATAGATAAACCTTTCCTTAACTTTCACAA
>NW_006921733.1:3103420-3104034 GCF_000298275.1 Orycteropus afer afer
TTCTGGGTTCTCAATTCTATTCCATTGGTCTATGTATCTGTCATTAAACTAATACCAGGCAGTTTTGACTACTGTGGCTATATAGTAGGTTTTGAAATCCGGCAGTGTGAAACCTTCTACTTGCTTATCTGAGGTCTCTTTCCTTTCCATAAAAAGTTACTGATTGGTTTTTCCATATCCCTAAAGAATGTTGATGGGATCTGAATTGGGATTGCATTGAATGTATAGATAGCTTTGGGTAGAATTGACATAATCACAATTTTCCATCTTCCTATCCATGAGCATGGGATGGAATTCCATTTATGTAGATGTCTTATGGTTTCTTGAAGTAGTTTTTTGTAGTTATCTTTGTAGAGGTCTTTTGTGTCCCTGGTAAGATGTATTCCCAAGTATTTCATGGTTTTGGTAGCTATTGTAAATGGTATTGATTTCCTTATTTCTTTTTCAGCAATCTCTTTGCTGCTGTATAGGAATCCAACTGGTTTTTGGATGCTGATTTTATATCCTGCCATGATGCTTAATCTGTCAATTAGTTTCAGTAGATTTTTGACTGAGTCTCTTGGGTTTTCTAGGTATAGGATCATATCATCAGCAAATAGGGATAGTTTGACTTC
>NW_006921733.1:3105068-3106286 GCF_000298275.1 Orycteropus afer afer
CCTGTTCAGCTTTTCCACATCAATCTGTGTTAGTTTAGGTAAATGGTGTGTTTCTAGAAATCTGTCCATTTCTTCCAGATTTTCAAATTTGTTGGACTACAGTTCTTCATAGTGTCTTAATATTATCTTTTTTTGTTTCAGTTGATTCTGTTGTGAGGTCACCCATTTCATTTCTTATTCATGTTATTTGTATTCTCTCCCTTTGTTCCTTTGTTAAATTTGCCATAGGTTTGTCAATTTTATTGATCTTTTCCCAAAACCAACTTGTGTTCCTATTGATTTTTTTCCATTGTCCTTCTATTTTCAGTTTCATTGATTTCTGCTAGAATTTTGATTATTTCCTTTCTTCTGGTGACTGTGGGATTTTCTGGCTGGTCTTTTTCTAATTGTTGAAGATGTTGGTTTAAAGTGTTGATTTTGGCTCTTTCTTCTTTTTTGATGTGTGCATGTATTGCTATAAATTGGCCTTTGATGACTGCTTTTGCTGTGTCCCATCAATTTTGGTACATTGTGTTTTCATTTTCGTTTGATTCAAGGAATTTTTTTATTTCTATTTTTATTTCTTCTCTTACCCAGTGTTTCCCTAGAATGGTATTGTTCAGTTTCCATGTATTTACTCTTTTTCTGTTGATCTTCCAATTGTTGAGTTCTAATTTGATAGTGTTATGGTCTGAGAAGATGCTTTGCAGTACTTCAATGTTTTTAAATTTATTAAGGCTTGCTTTATGGCCTAACATATGGTCTATCATGGAAAAAGTTCCATGTGCACTGTAGAAGATTGTATATTGTGTTGCTATTGGGTGAAGTGATCTGTAGATATCTATAAGGCCCAGTTGGTGGAGTGTATTATTCAGCTCTTCTGTATCTTTATTGAGTTTCTTTTCAGTTGTTCTATCTTTCAAAGAAAGTGGTGTATCAAAGTTTCCCACTACTACTGTGGAGTCATATATTCAGCTCTTCAACTCTTTTAAAGTCTGATTTATGTATTTTGGGTCTCTTTCTTTGGGTCCATAGATATTTATTATGGTTATATCTTCATGACCAATTGATCCTTTAATCATTATATAATGTCCTTCCTTGTGTCATATGGTAGTTTTTGTCTTAAAGTCAATTTCATCAGAAATTAATATTGCCACTCCTGCTCCCTTACAGTTGCCATTTGCTTGATAGATCTTTTTCCAACCTTTGATTTTTAGTGTATTTTTGTCTTTATCTCTA
>NW_006921733.1:3108642-3109250 GCF_000298275.1 Orycteropus afer afer
ATAATTCTTTTGAATTCCTCATAAGAGTGTTCCAATGCTGCTTCTTCCTTAGGGATGTATTCTGTGTCTGTAACCTGTTCCCTTATTTCTACCCCTTTATCTTGCTTCATTGTGTGGACTGTGATGGTGTGTTGTCTCCAAGGCATTGTGGTGTTGTATTAAGATCTCTAAAAAAAGAAAAATCTCCCTGTACATTTCCACCAATTCTGCTCTTCTGTGTTTGGTGCAGTCTGGATTAGTGAGCTGTTCAGAGTGCCATAAATGTCAATTCAAACTGTTGTACCTAGTTCTTAAAGTTCTTAGATGTCAGAAGGAAAAAACATGGTGCTCACTGGTGAGACTCCATTTTAAATCATCCAGATTTTAATACACCACTTTCTTTGAAAGATAGAACAACTGGAAAGAAATTCAACAAAGATGCAGAAGAGCTAAACAATACACGCCAACAACTTGGCCTTATAGACATCTACAGAGCACTTCACCCAACAGCAGCACAATATACATTCTTCTCCAGTGCACATGGAACTTTTTCCATGATAGACCATATGTTAGACCATAAGGCAAGCCTTCATAAATTTAAAAACATTGAAATACTGCAAAGCATCTTC
>NW_006921733.1:3118395-3125828 GCF_000298275.1 Orycteropus afer afer
TGCACCAGGTGCATTTCGCTGGGTTTTAAACACCAGAGGCTCAGCCTCAAAACTCACATCTACATGTCACCACAGTAGGACAAACAGACAGACAAGTTGTCTTGCTGTTGGAGACCTCTCGTATCACCCCCACCTGGGTCCCTCTGGCTGACTGTACCTCTGTCTGGCTTCCTGGCTTTTAATCCCCTTCTCCTGCTCTTCTGGCCTGCTGCTTTGGGCGTCCCTGAGTTGTCTCTCCTCACCTGTATCCCTGGGGCTTACATTCCATTACTAGGTATATATCCTAAAGAAATGAGACCCATGACAAGAACAGACATAGGCACACCCATGTTCATCACAGAACTATTTACAGTAGCCAAAAATGGAAACAACCAGATATCCATCAACTGAGGAATGGATATCCAAACTATGGCACATACACATACATAATGGAATATTATGCAACCCTAAAGAATAATAAAGAATCTGCAAAACACCACATAACGTGGATGAACTTGGAGGACATTATGCTGAGTGAAATCAGTCAATCACAAAATAACAAATATTGTATTAGTCTGTTATTGTAATAGTCAAGGAAACACTTATGTATGGAAGATCCTTATCTTTGTTGGTTACCAGGGAAGGGACGGTAGGGTAGGGAATACTGTTAGATAGATAGGGATAAGTTTTGATTTGGGTGAAGCAAAGGGCAATTTACCAAATGTGAGTGATCAATATAGTGGCATTGAGGAAAGAAAGACATAGAGAGGTATGTGGGAAGTACAGACAACACAGATGAACCCTTTTGCACATATAGCATGGTGTATTCAGTGAAGGCAAACATGGGTATAGTATATGGATGGATAGATGGGTGGACAGACTGCAATATTAGGTATGTATATGAAGTGGAGAGTGCACCCCAGAACATGTACAAGGTTGGCAGACAGTGGTCCAAAAACTTATGTATATGATCTGAATTCCCAGGTGTATAATGGGGCTGAAAAGGGGCAAGGTTGTAGTCACTGGTTGGTCATAGCCAGTTACCCAGAGAGAGACTGAGTAGTTGAACCTGTGAGCTCGGGACCAAGTCGCAGGGGATATCAAGCTCAATTGGCATAACATACTACACAAATCATTGTGCCACCTTCTACTGTGGCAAGTAGCGACTGAGATCTTAAAAGCTTGCAAGCCGCCATCTAGATGCAACAATGGGCCTCTCCTCATCCAGAGCCAAGAAGAATGAAGAAAACCAAAAATTCATGGAAACAATCAGTCCTAGCGACTGGTACACCATCTGTTCTGCAGCCTATACGACTATGAGACCAGAAGAAATAGACAGTGCTTGGCTACTACTGTCAACCTCTTGGAAGAGCATCTTTGTAGGAGATCCGGGATAGACAGGGAGAACAATGTGGAAAAAAACCCAAAATCATTTGGAAAAATAAAAAAAGCAGGGATGAGGTTTGCTGGCCCAATGGAGCCTGGTGGAACCACTGAGACTATGGCCCCTAACTGCTCCTCAGGTCTGGAATTGAACGCACACCTGTGGCTTCCAGCCAAGCAATAGACAGGCATATGAGTTGAACATTTACCTGAGGTAGATAAACTCCTTGGAGAGAACAAGCAAGAGAGAAAGAAGGGCTGCTCAGGCACAGGGAGACAGCTTAGGGGGTAGGGGTGCATGGACAGATGGACACAGGTAAGAGGTAGCTATCAGGAGGAAGTGGGCGGGTAGATGTTGCATTGTGCTAAATTGTGGTCAATGTCATGAGACAAAGTGTATGTGATCTGCTGTATGGAAAGTGTATTTGCTCTGTAAATTTTCTCCCAAATCACAATAAAAAAACAAAAAGAACAATATAAAGCAGGTCATTAAAAAGACAGGAAATGGAGAAAAGACCAAAATGGATGTAAGAAGAAACTCTGAAACTTGCCTTGAGCAGAAAGTAGTTAAAGCAAATGGAAGAAATGACAAGACAAAAGAGCTGAACAGATTTCAAAGAGCAGCTCAAGCAGACAAAGCCAATTACTATAATGAAATGTGCAAAGACATGGAGTTAGAAAAACAAATGGGAAGAACACCCTTAGCATTTCTCAAGCTGAAAGAACTGAAGAAAAAATTAAAGCCTCAAGTTGCAATATTGAAAGACCCTATGGGCAAAACATTGAATGATGCAGGAAGCATCAAAAGAAGATGGAAGGAATACAGAGTCACTGTACCAAAAAGACTTGGTCAATGTTCATCCATTTCAGTAATTGGCATATGATCAAGAACAAATCATACTGAAGGAAGAAGTCGAGCTGCACTGAATGAATTAGCAAAGAACAAGGTTCCAGGAATTGACTGAATACTCATTGAGATATTTTAACAAATGATACCACACTGAAGGCACTCACTCAGCTATGCCAAGAGAGTTGAAAGACAGCCATCTGGCCAACTGACTGGAAGATATCCATATTTTTACTCATTCCAAAGAAAGGTGATCCCACAGAATGTGGAAATTATCACACAATATCATTAATATCACATGCATGTAAAATCTTGCTGAAGATAATTCAAAACTGGTTGTAGCAGTATAGAGATAGAACTCCCAGAACAGCAAGCTGGATTAAGACGAGGATGTGGAATTAGAGATATCATTGCTGATGTCATATGCATCTTGGCTGAAAGCAAAGGATACCAGAAGATGTTTACTTGTATTTTATTTACCATGCAAAGCATTCGATTGTATGGATCATATCTACTTATGGATAACATTGAGAAAAATGGGAATTCCAGAACACTTGATTGTGCTCATCAGGAATTTGTACATAGACCAGGATGCTGTCATTCAAACAGAACAAGGGGATACTGCATGGTTTTAAATTAGGAAGGGAGTGCATCAGGGTTGTATCCTTTCATCATACTTATTCAATCTTCATGCTGAACAAATAATCCAAAAAGCTGGACAATATGGAGAATGTCACATTAGGATTGGAGGAAAACTCATTAACAACTTGCAATACACAGATGACAAAACTTTGCTTGCTGAAAATGAGGATGACTTGAAGCACTAACTGATGAAGATTAGACTTCACTCTGCAGTATGGATTACATCTCAACATAAAGAAAACAAAAATTCTCACAACTGTACCAATAACCAGCATCACAATAACTGGAGAAGAGATTGAAGTTGTTAAAGCTTTCATATTACTTGGTTCCACAATCAACACCAATGGAAATAGCAGTCAAGACATCAGATGATATATTGCATTGGACAAATCTGCTCCAAAGACTTCTTTCAAGTGCTGAAGAGCAAAGATATCTCCTTGAAGACTAATGTGCATCTAACCCCACATGGTATTTTCAATTGCTTCATTTGCATGTGAGAGCTGGACAATGATCAAGGAAGACCAAAGAAGAGTTGATGCTTTTGAATTGTGGTGTTGGCAAAGAATACTGGAAGTACTATGGACTGCCAGAACAATGAACAAATCTGTCCTGGAAGAAGTGCAGCCAGAATGCTCCTTGGAAGTGAGAATGGCCAGACTTCATCTCATCTACATTGGTCATGTAGTCAGAAGGGACTGTTCCCTGGAGAAGGATATCATGCTTGGTAAAGTGGAAGGTCAGTGGAAAATGGGAAGTCCCTCAACGAGATGGACTGACACAGTGGCTGCTATGATGGGCTCAGTTATGGCAAGGATTGTGAGGCTGGCACCAGACTGGGCAGTGTTTTGTTCTGTTGTACATAGGGTTGCTATGAGTCAGAGCTGACTCAACTACATGTAACAACAACACGTTGTCTAGACTTAAAAACCTGGGGTTATCTTTGGACCATGTCTTTTTCATCTTATATTTCACCCACTCATTTTCTGTCATCACTCTTTCCACTCTCACCTCATCTATATTTCACTGGAGTTCCTGGCACTTAGTTTTACTTCCATAAATAGCATTTTCAGCATCTTGCTCTTGCTCTGTAAAAGTCACACTTCTGCCTACAACTTTTACAATTACCTGAGCACTTCCATTCCTATTTTGGTGGTAATGCAGCTGTGTTAGGAGCTCTGGTAATGTAGTGCCTAAGGTACTTGACTGCTAACCAGAAGGCTGGTGGTTCAAACCCACCAGGCACTCCTCAGAACTTGGCAATCTACTTCCGTAGTGATACTACCTCAGAAACCCAAGGAGGGGTCGCTACTAGTTGGGGCCAACTCCATGGCACATAAAAACAAAAACAACTGCTGTGTTATTTTCCAAAGTAAGGCTCATCCTTTGGTTCAGTACTTTTGGTAACAGATCCTGGGTTATTTGTGTTTTGCCCTTATTCTTCTATCTTCTATTCGTATCCTACTAAGTTCAGTTTAAAGTGTGATTGTTCTATCCCATGATGAGCCTTCCTCTCTGTGAATGCCACATTAGATTCCACCTGCACCAGCATCTTTAACTCCATGCAATTTCAAGCCTGCTTTTCTAAATATGATCATCTCAGCTTCTTAGGAGCAGAGTGTGGTTCATGTTTCTGAATTCTTCACTGCATCAGCAGATTGCTGAATGCCAGACACTACAATAATATTGGTTAAATGGTACTAAACTGTAATACATCTGTGTAACTGTCAGAACTACCTAGATGCAAATACTACACAGATAAAACTTCAGTGTACTTCTAAGACCAAACAAAAACTTTGTAAATCATCCACACACATGTGGAAGAAGTCTCATTCACTATGTGCTGGGAACAAACACAGAAGTGTGATCATGATCCCATATGTTTGAAGGTACTAACAGTTCATGCAGCAAGATTTACCCCTACTATCCTGAAGTCATTCCCGCTGGATGTCCACCAAGAAGTCTCCACATCCAATGTGGCATACTTTTTCATGAATCAAGATACTGTCTCATTACTTAATTTAATATGTAATGCATAGCTTCACAAATGAAAAAAATAAAATAAAATAAAATAGTTAACTTGCTGTTATTTTCCACACTTCAAAATTGTCTTGATTTGTTTAAACATTTACTTCTAAATGAGAACCATGTCATTGTTTTTAAAGAATTTCCCTATGGAGTAAGAAACATCCTTCTGTTACATAGGGCTCATTTCCACATTTATTTGAATTTCTTAGAGCAGAGATACTCTCACTCTGCAATAGCAGAAACAATGATGTCTGTTGGTTTGGTTCTGCAACAGGAAGGCTGGAGAATGTGGACAATTAGAATAATGACAAATATCAGTATGTCTGATATTACCAGTGAACTCTTAAACTAGGTAATTTGAAACTCATTATACTATCACATTTAATTTCAGCATGCAGAGATGCCAGTGATATCAATGAATGAGATGACCGAACACCTATTTTTAGTAAATCCAAAAGATGACAGACAAGTAAAAAAAAAAAAAAATTAATCAAACATTTATTCTCTTAGGATTATGTTCTGAGAATAAATAATGTAAGCTGAGGAAAAGTAAAGTGTGGGCAGTTTTCTACTTCTTGGTCAATTGTACGCAACCATGATAGGATGGATAAAATCATTGTAATGCATAGTTTCTGTTTTATGACAATTATGTTAATGGTAAATATAAATAATTCTCAACATCTGAATCAAGTCAATCTTCAAAATATCAGTCAGATGAAAACAGAATTGGCATGAGAGTTCTAAATCTCTATTGAGTTTGAGAAATGTTTATGTCAATTTTGGAATCTGTACTGTATTTACTCTCAGAAGGAGCTCTGGTGGTGTAGTGCCTAAGACATTTGACTGCTAACCAGAAGGTTGGTGGTTCAAACCCACCAGCCACTCTGTGGAAGGAAAACTGGGCAATATATATCTGTTAAGATTTGTTATTGTTGTTGTTAGGTGCCATTGAGTCATTTCCAACTCATAGCAACACTATGCACAGTGGAACGAAACACCGCCCAATCCCGCACCAGTTCCATGTCCTTGCTATACTTGAGCTCATGATTGCAGCCACCATGTCAATCCATCTAGTTGAAGGCCTTCCCTTCTTTCATCGACCCTCGGCCTTACCAAGCATGACATCCTTCTCCAGGGAATGGTCCCTTCTCACAACATGACCAAAGTAGGTGAGACGAAGTCTGGCCATTCTCACTTCCAAGCAGCATTTTGGCTGCACTTCTTCCAGGACAGATCTGTTAGTTCTTTTAGCAGTCCATGGTACCTTCAGTATTCTTCACCAGCACCACAGGTCAAAAGCATGAACTCTTCTTTTGTCTTCCTTATTCATTGTCCAGCTCTCAAATACATATGAGGTAACTGAAAATATCATGGCTTGTGTCAGGGGCACCTTAGTCCTCAAGGAGACATCTTGCTCCTCAGCACTTGAAAGAGTTCCTTTTCAGTCGACTTGCCCAGTGCTATACATCATCTAATGTCCTGAGTACTGCTTCCATTGGTGTCGATTGTTGAACCAAGCAATGTGAATTCTTTGACAACCTCAAGTTTTTCTACATGTATAGTGATGCTGCTTATTGGCCCACTTGTGAGGACTTTTGTTTTTTTTATATTGAGGTGTAACCAATACTACAGACTGTATTCATCAATCTTCAACAATAAGTGCCGCAAGTCATCCTCACTTTCAGCAAGCAAAGTTGTATCGTCTGTGTATCTCAGGTTGTTAATGACTCTTCCTCCAATCCTGATGCTATGTTTTTCTTCATGTAGTCCAGCTTCTTGGATTATTTGCTCAGCATATGGATTAGATAAGTATGGGAAAAGAATACAATTCTGACGGACTCACTTCTTGATTTTAAACCATGCAGTGTTCCCCTGTTCTGTTTGAACGACAGCCTCCTGGTCAATGTACATGTTCCTCATGAGTACAATCAAGTGTTCAGGAATTCTCATTCTTCTCAATGTTATTCAAAATTTATCATGATCCACACAATCAAATGCCTTTGCATAGTAAATAAAACACAAGTAAACATCTTTCTGGTGTTTGCCTTGAGCCAAGATCCATTGGACAGGAGCTTGTCCTACATCTTCTGGAATTCTCTGTCCGTATACTGCTGCAACCGTTTTTTAATTACCTTTAGTAAGATCTTACATGCATGTGATATTAATGATATTGTTCGATAATTTCCATATTCTGTGGGATCATGTTTCTTTGGAATGGGTAAAAATATGGATCTCTACCAGTCAGCTGGCCAGGTAGCTGTCTTCCAAATCTCTTGGCACAACTGAGTAAGTGATGCCAGTGGGACATACGTTTGTTGAAATATCTCAATGGGTATTCCGTCAACTCCTGGAGCCTTGTTCTTTGCCAATACCTTCATTGCAGCTTCAACTTCCTCCTTCAATACCATTGGTTCTAGATCATATGCTGCCTCCTGAAATGGATGAAGATTGACCAGTTCTTTTTGGTACAGTGTCTCTGTGTATTCCTTCCATCTTCTTTTGATGTTTCCTGCATCATTCAATATTTTGCCCATAGAATCTTTCAATATTGCAACTC
>NW_006921733.1:3126528-3145017 GCF_000298275.1 Orycteropus afer afer
TCCAGTCACCAGTGATAATTAACACATCCTGATTGCATGTTTGGTCAATTTCAGACTGTAGAAGCTGATAAAATTCTTCAATTTCCTCATCTTTGGTTTTGGTGGTTGGTGCATAAATTTGGATAATAGTTGTATTAACTGGTCTTCCTTGTAGGTGTATGGATATTATGCTATCACTGACAGCACTGTACTTCAGGACAGATCTTGAAACATCCTTTGTGATGATGAATGCCACACCATTCTTCTTCAAATTGTCATTCCCAGCATAATAGACCATATGGTTGTCTGATTCAAAATAGGCAAAACCAATCCATTTCAGCTCACAAATGCCTAGGATATCAATCTTTATGTGTTCCATTTCATTTTTGACAACTTCCAGTTTTCCTAGTTTCATACTTCGGACATTCCATGTTCCGATTATCAATGGATGCTTGCAGCTGTTTCTCCTCAATTTGAGTTGTGCCATGTCAGCAAATGGAGTTCTTGAAAGTTTTACCTTATCTATATCAGTAAGGCTTGTTTTACTCTGTTGATGCAGCTCTTTCCCAGTCCTATTTTGAGACCCTTCTAACCTAAGTGACTCATCCTCCTCCTCTATATTGGACAGTGTTTCTGGACTATTCATAAAGTTGCACAGTAATGTATCAGACAGTGTTTCTCTGCTAATCATAAGGTTCCCCCTGGCCAATTCTTTGAGAAGTGGATGGCCTCTTCCTTCTTCCTTGTATATCTCAGTCTGCAAGCCCCACTGAGACCTGTGCACCATGTGCACCCCACTGGATTTGAAACATGATGACACAGCCTCAAGACTCACAGCAACACATCACCACAGTAGGACAAACCGAGACATGTTTGTATCCCTTAACTGTAAAGATTTACCAACTCAGAAACCCAAAGGGGGTCACTGTGAATCGGAATAGACGTGATGGCAGTGAGTTAGGTTTTTGGTTTACTGTGTTTAAGAATTTTATATATATATAAAATACAAGTTGGGAGCTCTGGTGGCATAGTGCCTAAGGCATTGACAACTAACCGAAAGGTTGGTGGTTCAAACCCACCATCCACTCCTCAGAAGGAAGATTGGGAAATCTACTTCCATAGTGATGCTGCCTCAGAAACCCAAGGAGAGATCACTATGAGTAGGAGATGACTCAGTGGCACATAACAACAACAAGAACAACAATATACAAGTTTATCTTATTTTGTTTGATTGAATGTAGAAAGTGAAGAGCCCTTATTAGATGTGTAAGTTAATTTAGAATGTGATAGATTATTTAACTCTCTAGCGGTTGGTTGGTTGGTGTTAAATATGAGACCACTTAATGAAGAAAGACTAGAATGGCACATAACTGATAATAAGGTATTTTTCTTTACCAGCTTTTGTGCAGCTTGTTTTGCACACTACTGCTGTTGTATGAGAAGATCATATTCTCTTGACCTTATTTAACCAACTAGCAAAAAATAAAATAATTTTAACTTTCCATTTTTTTTGCATTAAATTAGATTAAAGGAATTATTTGCATACACAAAGAATAACATAATTTTAAACTATACATGTCATTTTTCTCTTGGTACAGGAATCAGTGGTTATCAAATACAGTTCAGTAGGAATTGTTAAAAGTGCTGTCCCAAGTACTTACATCCACAGCTACCCCACGGCAGCAAATGATTTACACAAATCCTATGTTCCTTAAATAAATGTATATCTTTATCCCTCCATGGCATTTGGAGATAATAGTTTGAAATAAATGAATTATATCCTTCCAATCTGTTTTTGGCCCTTATCTCTCCTGATTTTTAAAATCCCCTTGGAATGATATAAAAAATTTAAAAAGAAATTCTTGGACTGAAAAGAGATTCTATTTCCAGTAATGTCAGAGTAGTTCCTCTTAAATAGGAACAAATAACCCTGGAGGGAACATACAAATAATGACCTGAAGGCACTGGATGTCAACCAAGGACTAGAAGAAACAGGTGTGTTGATACTTGGAGTTGTTGTTGTTATGTGCTGTCGAGTCAGACTCGACTCATAGCGACCCCTTCTTGGGTTTCCAAGGCAGTATCACTGTGGAAATAGATTGCCCAACCTTCCTTCTGAGGAGTGGCTGGAGGGTTTGAACCGCCAGCCTTCTGGTTAGCAGTCAAGTGCCTTAGGCACTATGCTACCAGAGCTCCTGATACTTGGAGTGTTATTGTTGTTGTTGTGTGCCATCAAGTCGGGCCCCACTCATAGCGACCCCTCCTTGGGTTTCCGAGGCAGTATCACTACGGAAGTAGATTGCCCCATCTTCCTTCTGAGGAGTGGCTGGTGGGTTTGAACCGCCAGCCTTGGTTAGCAGTCAAGTGCCTTAGGCACAACACTACCAGAGTTCCTGATGCTTGGAGTAGGAAGAGGCTATTTCTAGAAAAGTGGGGAGCAGGTGCTGTGAGGTGGCTGAAACTCTAGCAGAAACCTTCAGTCTTACTGGCCATAAGAAGCAAAATAAAGAGTCTGGAGGAGCTATTGCAGCAGGAAAGTGAGAAGAAACATCCTAGTAAGGAAATACATACAGACAAAGTGCCTAAAATTTGATATATGAAAAGGTATATAATCTCTGATGTATATAATCTAGGTATAGAATCACTGATGGCTGACTATGCAATTATGGAGCATAGTCTAGCCACCCACCACAGGAAAGACAGAGTTTGGAATTTGAGCTCAGTCAAATGAACTGAGTAATAACAATTTTTAAAGAAATTTAACAGAATCCAGAGTGTCTGCAATATAACAATGAAATAGAACATAATTTAAAATTGTTGTTGTTATTGTTTTGTGCTGTCAAGTTGGACCCGACTCATAGTGACCCCTCCTTGGGTTTCTGAGGCAGTATCACTACAGCAGTAGGTTGCCCATCCTTCCTTCCGAGGAGTGGCTGGTGGGTTTGAATCACCAGTCTTCTGGTTAGCAATCAAGTGCTTTAGGCACTACAATATCAGAGCTCCCAATTTAAAATTATGAAATGTAAAAGAAAATGAAAATCATGACCCAAGCTCAAGAGAAATTATGATCTATGGATTGACTCCAAGAAGATTCATGTGCTTGGATCAGTAGATAAGAATATTAAGGCAGCTTATATTTTATTATAATTATACATAAGATGTGAAGAAAATATTCTTTCAATGAAACAAAACAAGGAGGAAATCATAATAGAAAAATGAAAATAAAAGGTATCAGAGGAAGAGTCTAGACTGCAAAATATAACATATTAAATATTTACTTGATAAGCTTAACTTCAATCCTCACAAAGCAATAACTTTGGCCCTGGCATCTGTTGCAGTGTCAAATGAGAATGAGTAGGGAATATGGCTTCCTACCACTTGACTGCTAACCAGAAGGCTGACAGTTCAAACCCACCAGCCACTCCTTGGAAGGAAGGTTGGGCAATCCTACTTCCGTAGTGATACTGCCTCGGAAACCCAAGGAGGGGTCACGATGAGTCGGGGCCGACTCGTCGGCAAATAACAACAACAACACCCTAATCTAAAAAATAATGAGGCTATACTCACCTTTATCATTTATATGAATGGCAACATATTTATTACTAAAACATAATAAGGCAAGAAAGAAGTAGGCACTACATTTTCCAAGTGCTAAAGAAAAGATCCATTGACTGAGAATCTTATATTTAGTGAAAATATGCTTCAGGAGTTAAGAAGAAATTAATGCATTCTCTGAGGAAGAAAAATTAGCAGTTTGTTGCCTGCAGACCTAAACTAAAAGGATAGCTAAAGAATATTCATGAAATATGAAGGTAACTTTGAAAGAAGGAATCTTGTAACAATATGAAGCAAAAAAGTAAGTGGTAGTAAAAAAATATGGATAAATGTAATATATTATTTTTTCTTCTCTTGAGTTATTTAAATTAAATTTAATAGTTCAAGTAAAATTTATAACCCTCTGATATGGTTCTAAATTTATATAGAAGAAATATTTAAGATAACTAGTGTAAGGTAAAGAGATAAAAAGGGAAGTAAGATTTTTATTCTTCATTTGAACCCCTAAAGTAATGACAGACTCTGATGAATAATGTACATGTATAGTGATACTTAGAGCCACCACTAAAAGAAGCTAACAAAGAGACACAAAGAAAAACACTGCAAATAAATCAAAATGGAATTCTATAGTCATGGGCTTATTCCAATTTGCCTACCTATATGTGATCTTAGGAGCTCTGGTAGCATAATGCCTAAGGCACTTGACTGCTAACCAGAAGGCTGGCGGTTCAAACCCACCAGCCACTCCTCGGAAGGAAGGTTGGGCAATCCTACTTCCGTAGTGATATTGCCTCGGAAACCCAAGGAGTGGTCGCTATGAGTTGGGCCGACTCGATGGCATACAACAACAACAACATATGTGATCTTATCACCTGTTTATGCATCCACCCATGTTTGTTGTTACTGATAACACAGTATTGTGTATGCAATAGTATTTGCCTCTGTTATCTATACTTTTTGTGTACCTCTCTATCCTCTTCCCTATTGTTATTGTGCTAGTCACACACTTGTTATATTGCTCAGGACCATAGATAGATTTGGCTGCTGACACTACCACATGTGCTTCTGTGCTACAAAAATAACCATATACATTATAAAACTCACAGGAGACAAGGTTGGAGTAGCTTGTCAGTGACAACCAAACACCTTGAAGAAGTGAGTCACTATGCCCGCCATCTCAGGAGCATGGAATAAGGGGACATCAAGCTCAATTAGCACAACATAGTACATAAAAATCTTGTTATACATCCTACTTTGGTGAGTAGCAACTGGGGTCTTAGAAGCTTTCAAGTGGTCATTTAAGACATAACTATTAGTCTCCCCTCATCTGGAGCTAAGAGTGAAGAATGTCAAAGTCATATGGAAACAATTAGTCCAAAGATCTGATGGACCACAGGAACCTCAGCCTTCATGACCCTGAGACCAGAAAAACTAGACAGTGCTGGCTACCAATACCAACCACTTGGAAGGGATCAAAATTGTAGATCCTGGATATAGTGGGTAAGAGCTGTGGTGATGTATTGCCTAATAGATTTGACTATTAACCAGAAGGTTAGTGTTTCGAACTCACCAGCCACTCCTTGGAAGGAAGATTGTGCAATCTACTTCTGTAGTGATACTGCCTCGGAAACCCAAGGAGAGGTCATTATGAGTCGGATCCGACTTGATAGCAGTGAGTTTGGTTTGGTTTTTGGTTGGATAGAGTGGGAGGAAAAATGTGAAACAAAATTCAAAAACACAAAAGTGACCAGAATTACTGGTAGAATGGAGACAAGTGAAACCCCAGAGACTATGGCCCCAGGTTATCTTTCCAGGCCTGAAACTGGACTTACTTCTGTGGATTACTCTCAGCCAAACAGTATAAAGTCTTATGAGCAGAACACCTACCCTGGGAAGATGTACCCCTTAGATCAACCAATTGTGAGAGATCAGAAGGGCATCATTTGCATAGGGGGTACTCAAGATAGATAGGAATGTATAGATAAGAAGGACAAAAGGAAGAGGTAGTCACAGGGAGATGGGAGGAGAGCATTTTGTTTTGGGGATTGTAATCAATGCTGTGAAAATAAATGTGTAATCAATGCCATGTAACTAACTGTTGAGAGTAAAATGAATCTGCTTTGTAAATTTGCACGCAAATCACAATAATTTTTTTTTCCTAAAAGAAAAAAGAATTCTAAAAAAAAAAGTTCATGTAACTCACAGCAAGGAAGGAAAAAAGAAAATGAGGGAGTGAAAAACAGAAAGAGAAAAAAATCCCAGAAAGCATAATAAAAAATGGTAGATATAAGCCTTAACATATCAATAATTATAATAAATGTAAACAGTATAAATCTCAGATGAAATACAAATATTTACAATGTGAATTTAAAAAGTCATCAAAAATAAACTCAATTTAAGAATAATGATATAGATATTGAAAGTAAAATTATATATCATTCAAATATTAATTTAAAAAAATCAGGAGCAGCTATATTGATATCACATAAAGTATGCTTTAAAGCAGAGAAAATTACCTGAGAAAGAGAGTGATAGTGTATGGTGATAAAACAGTCAATCCACCAAGAACATATGACAATCCTAAAAGTGTATTTAGCAAATAGTAGAATTAAAACATTTGTAAAACAAAAAATAGAACAGAAAGGAGAAATTGACAAATCCACAATTATATTTGGAAGCTTCAGTACCCTTCTCTCCACTGTTGATGGACAATAAAAGTCTGTAACAGCATAGAATAATTCAACAACATCATCAAGCAATAAGATCTAATCAGAATTTTTAGAATACTCCATCTAAAAAAACTCACTGCCAACAAGTCATATCTGAATCATACTGAACACTCCCTGGGTTTCTGAGGCAGTAACACTATGGAAGTAGATTGTCCAATCGTCCTTCTGAGGAGTGGCTGGTGGGTTTGAACCGCCAGCCTTCTGGTTAGCAGTCAAGTGCCTTAGGCACTATGCTACCAGAGCTCCTCCAGAGTTCCCATAGCAGTGGTTAATACAAATAATTTTCAAATGTCCACAGAAAAAAGTATTAAAAAACACCATATTCTGGGACATAAAACAAACTGCAACAAAAGTAAAATCATTTAAATCATTCAGTGAGTGAATTGTAACTATAATGGAATTAAGATAATAAAATCTTCAAACACTTGAAAATTAACAGTACAGTTCTAAACAATCCATGGGTCAAAGCATAAGAGTCAGGAAAAATAAAAACACTGTATAGAATGAAAATGAAAATACAGCATTTTAAAATACAGTAACACAGCTAAAGCAATGCTCCAAAAACAAAAAAACAAAAACAAAAAAAATGAATTTATAGCACTAAGGAAAGGTTGGGTAATCTACTTCCATAGTGATACAACAACAACAAATCAAATGTTATCAAAGAGGAAAAGTTTAAACCAATAATCAAAGTTTTCACCTCAAGCACCTAGAAAAAGGACAACAAACTAAACTTTAAGCAAGTAACCAAGGCAAGTAAAACAAATTAAATTAAAAAGACAAAACCAGAGATCAGTTTAACAGAAAACCAAAACAACAGAGAAAATCAACAAAACAAATGCCAGGTTCTAGGGAAAGATAAATAAAGTTAACAAACCTCTAGAAAGGCTGAAAAAGAGAGCAGATGCAAAGCACCAATATCAGGAACAAAATTTGGGATATCACTATAGATCCTACACACCTTACAAACACAATAGGAACTACAAGAAACAACTCTATACACATACATTTGACAACTTAGTTGAAACAGATCATATCCTCAAAAACACAAGGTATTACAAGTCACTCAACATGACACAGATAATAGGGAAGATTGGGCAATCTACTTCCATAGAGATATTGCTGTCATTGTTTTGTGCCACCAAGTCAGATCTGACTCTTAGTGATCCCTCCATGGGTTTCTGAGGCGGTATCACTACGGAAGTAGATTGCCCAACCTTCCTTCTGAGGAGTCACTGGTGGGTTCCAACCTCCGGCCTTTTGATTAGCAGTCAAGTGCACTAAGCTACCAGAGTTCCTTCCACAGAGATACCACCCCAGAAACCCAAGGATGGGTCGCTGTGAGTTGGAAATGACTAGATAGCAGTGAGTTTATTTGTTTGTTTGCTTTTTAATAGGTATTAAAAATAGCTCTGGTGGAGTAGTCCTTAAGGCATTTGACTGCTATTCAGAAGGCTGGAAGTTCAAACCCACCAGCCACTGTGGAAGAAAGATGGGGCAATCTACTTTAAAGATTTACCACCTCAGAAACCCAATTGGAGTCAATGTGAGTCTGAATCCACTCTATGGCAGTGAGTTTGTTTTCTTGGTGTAAGTGTTAAATAATTAATAATTTAAAATCTCCCTTTAAAAAAGAAATGGTCAGGACCAGACAACTTCACTAGAGGATTTTAACAAATGTTTAAAGAAGAACTAACACCAGTTCTACAAAATATTTTCCGGAAAATAAACAAGGAGGAAGCACTTTCTAAACCATTTTATGAAGCTGGTATTATTCTGGTGCCAAAACCAAAAACAGTACCAAAAGCTAACACAAGAACAGAACAATATCCCATATGAATATGGACATAAAAACTTTTGATGGTTGGAGCTGTGTGTCAACTTGGCTGGACCACGATTCTGTGTGGTTTAAGCAATTGTGATGTGGGTTGTTCCCATGATGGGATCAGATGCATATATTTTGAGCAGCCAATCCCTTGAAGGGGAGTTTCTCTAGGGGTGTGGCCTGCTTCCAGTACATTTGTGGACATCCTGGGAAAAGAGACTCTCTTCTCCTGTGGATTGGGATTCTGTTGTGGTGTCTACAACTGTCTGTGAGCGAACAATTCACAATTCTGCCTGGATATCGTGGATTTGTCATTCTTTGGTGTCAACAGCCAGTATACTGCCTGCCAACCTTGAGCTCGTTAGCCCCTGCAGCTGTGTGAGTCAGGAAAAGCCTCCAGATTGATGTTTGATCCAACAACTTGGGACTTGCCAGCTTCTGTAAGTGTATGAGCCATTTTCCTAAGATACATTTCCTTTTTACTCTCTCTAAGCTTTACTGATTTTGCTTCTCCAGAGAACCCAGCCAAACATAAAACTCCTAACAAAATATTAGCAAATATAATTTAACAAACACATTAAAAAAAAAAAAAAATGTATACCATGACCAAATGAGTTTTCCACTCCTGCCCCAGAGAAGGAAAGTATTTAAATATTTAAAATATAATGTAATTCATCATATTAACCAGCTACAGAAGAAAAATCGCATGATCATAGTAATCAATGATGAAAGGTATTTCACAAATTCAACATTCAGACAAAAGTTCTCAGTAAACAAGAAATAGAGAGGAATATCCTCAATTTGATAAAGAAAAAAATTATTTAAAAAAATTACAGCTGACATTAGACTTAATGATGGAAAAGTAAATGATTTTCTCTTAAGACTGGAAACAAGGCTATCATGTCAACTCTCACTGTTCTTAAACAGCAGAGTACTAGAAGTTCTAGATCACAATTAGGCAAGAAAAGGAAATAAAAGTATGCAAATCAAAAAAAGAAGAAATGAAACTCTCCCTATTTGTATATGGCATTATTGTATATGTAGAAAATCCAAAACAGAAAACAGCATCCAAAACAGAAAAAACCTCCTAGAAGCAATAACTGCCACAAGATACAAGATAAACGTACAAAAATCTAATGATTTTCTATGTACTAGCAACAAACATGGGAATCCTGAAATTAAAAGTACCATTTATATTCTCTCAAAAAATTAAATACTTCGGTATAAATCTAACAAAACATGTACAACACTTCTATGCTGAAAAATCACAAAACACTGATATTGAAAAACAGATAATATGTAAATAAATGGAGACATATATTGTCCATGGAATGAATTATTTGACACAGTCAATTTTCCCTTAAATTGATATACAAGTTTAACACAACCCTATCCAAATCCCAGCAGTTTTTTAATAGATATAGAAAACTTTATTCTAAAATTTAAATGGGAGGGCAAACTGAAAAAGCTAAAACAATTCTGGAAAAGAGGAATAAATTGGGAAGAATATTGAAAATTAAACTACACATTTTAAAAATAATCGATAGGTCAAAGGGTAAGACTCAAGAAAAATGTATGTGTGGAGAGTCATTGATTGTATTTCCTTTTATCCTTTTGAGTCCACAGGATTCCCATGTTTCGTTCCAGAAATTGGTACTTTGTGGCTGCTCTTTTTTTTTTTTTTTTTTCCCTTTGCCATTCTTGCTAGAGGTTTGTTAAGACCCATATAGCTGCATTAATCACAACTGTGTGGTACTGATAGAGTGATAAACACACAGATTAATGGAACAGATTAAATAAACCAAAAATGGACCCACAAAAGTATGTCCAACTGACAAAACAGGAAATATTTGTGATGTAGTGCTAGGGAAGGTGTTGTTAGACTAGATACCAAAAGCATACACCATAAAAGAAAGATTTGGAAGAATGGACTTCACCACAATATAAACTTTTGCTCTGCAAAAGACCCTGCTAAGAAGATGAAAAAAACAAGCTACAGAATGGGAGAAATCACCAAATACTGGGAGGATGCAGAGAAAGTGTACCCCTCATCATACAACAGAGATGGGATGTAAAATCGTACAGCCCATCTGGAAAATCCTTTGGCAGTTTCTTAACAAACTATTTATGTGGCAAATATAACCCCCAACAATTGCACTCATGGGCATTATCTCTGAGATGAAATTTTATGTTCACACAAATACTTGTATACAAATGTTTACAGAAGCCTTATTTGCAATGGCCTAAAACTAGAAACAACCCAGATGTCTCTCCCATAGATGAATGGGTAAGCAAATTATGGTACATTCATATAGTGGAATACTGTTGTTGTTGATGTTAGGTGCCATTGAATCAGGTTTGACTCATAGCAACCCTATGTATAACAGAATGAAACACTGGCCAGTCCTGTGCCAGCCTCACAATCCTTGCTATACCTAAGGCAATCCTTGTCATAACTGTGTCAATCCATCTTGATAGAGGTCTTTCCCATTTTCTCTGACCCTCAACTTTACCAGGTATGATATCCCTCTCTAGGGAATGTTCCCTTCTGACAACATGACCAAAGTTGGTGAGATGAAGTCTGGTCATTCTTGCTTCCAAGGAACATACCAGCTGTACTTTCTCCAGGACTGATTTGTTAGTTCTTCTGGCAGACCATGGTATTTTCAGTATTCTTCAAAGACACAACAAATCAAAAGCCTCAGCTCTTCTTCAGTCTTTCTTATTCATTGTCCAGATTTCTCATGTATATGAGGCAATTGAAAACACCATGGCTTGGGATAGGCACACTTTATTCTTCAAGGACACATCTTTGCTCTTCAACACTTTAAAGAGTTCTTATGCAGCAGATTTGCCTAGTGTGACACAATGTCTAATTTCTTGGCTGCTGCTCCCATTGGTGTTGGTTGTAGAACAAAATAACATGAAATCTTTGAAACTTTAATTCCTTCTCCATTTATGGTAATGTTGCTTATTGGTCCAGTTGTAAGGAGTTTCACTTTCTTTATGTTGAGGTATAATCCATATTGCAGACTGTATTTTTAAATCTTCATCAGTAAGTCATCTTCATTTTCAGTAAGCAAGGTTGTGTCATCTGCATATCACAGGTTGTTAATGAGTCTTCCTCATATCCTGATGCCACATTCTTCTTCATGTAGTCCAGCTTCTCAAAGCATTTGCTCAGCATACAGTTTGACAAATATGGTGAAAGGATACTACTCTGACACACACCCTTCCTGATTTTAAACCATGGATCATTCCGTTGTTCTGTTTGAACAAACTTGGCTATGTACAGGTTCCTCATGGACACAATTACTTATTCTGGAATCCATATTCTTCTCAATGTTATCCATAATTTGTCATGATCCACACAGTCAAATGCCTTTGCATGGTCAAGAAAACACAAGGAAACATCTTTCTGGTATTCTTTGCTTTAAGCCAAAACATTAAGATCTGACATTAGCAATGATATCCCTCATCCCACATCCTCTTCTGAATCCAGCTTGAATTTCTGGAAGTTCTCTGTCAATATATTGCTCCAAATGTTTTTGAATTATTTTCAGCAAAATTTTACTTGTGTGTGATCTTAATGATATTGTTTGATAATTTCCACATTCTGTGGGGATCACCTTTCTTCGGAATGGGTACAAATATGGATCTCTTCCAGTCAGTTGCCTTCCAGATATCTTGGCATAGCTGCGTGAGTGCCTCCAGCACAGCATCCATTTATTGAAACATTTCAATGGGTATTCCATTAATTTCTGGAGACTTTTTTTTTTTTTTTGCCAATTTCTCAGCTGAACTTCAACTTCTTCCTTCAATACCACTGGTTCTTGATCATATGCCACCTCCTGAAATGGATGATCATCTACCGATTCTTTTTGGTATAGTGACTCTGTATATTCCTTCCATCTTCTTTTGATGTTTCCTGATCATACAATATATTGCTCATAAAACCCTTCAGTATTGCAACTCAAAGTTTAAAATTTTTCCTCAGTTCTTTCAGCATGAGAAATGTTGAGTGTGATTTTCCCTTTCGGTTTGCTAATTCCAGGTCTTTGCACATTTCATTATTATAATTGACTTTGTCTTCTCGAGCTGTTCTTTGAAATCTGTTCAGTTCTTTTATCTTGTCATTTCTTCCATTTGCTTTAGCTACTCTCCATTCAAGGGTAACTTTCAGAGTCTCTTCTCTCATCCATTTTGGTCTTTTCTTCCTTTCCTGTCTCTTCAATGACCTTTTGCTTTCTTCATGGATGATGTGCTTGATGTCATCCCACAATTTCTCTGGCTTTTGGTCACTGGTGTTCAATGTATCAAATCTATTCTTCAGATGGTCTCTAAATTCAGGAGAGATATAATCAAAATCATATTTTGGTTCTCATGGACTACTTTTAATTATCTTCAGCTTCAGCTTGAACTTGCATATGAGCAGATGATGGTATGTTCCACAATCAGCTCCTGATCTTGTTTTGGCTGAAGATGTCAAGCTTCTCCACTGCCTCTTGCCAGAGATGTAGTCAATCTGATTCCTGTGTTTCTCCATCTGGCAAAGTCCATGTGTATAGCCACCATTTGTGTTGTTGAAAAAGGTATTTACGATGAATAAGTTGTTGGTCTTGCAAAATTATATCATGTGATCTTCAGTGTTATTTCTATCACCAAGGCCATATTTTCCAACATGCAGAATTTAAAAAAAAAAAAAAAATCCAGTCCTAAAAGTTGCATGCTGTATGATTCTATTTATATAGTATACTGAAATGCCAAAAGTTATAGGGATGCAGAACAGATTAATGGTATCCAAGGTATAAGGAGGGTTAGAGGTAGGAGGGAAATGGGTATATCTTGGTTTGAGTAATTTTTAACTAATTACACTAGAGATGCTTGAGAAATACTTGATTCAAGACTAGGTAATTTCAGTTACTTATATTTTCAAAATTTTAAAGAAAAAACAAACTTAAATGTGTAAGTATGTATTTTAAAAGAAATTATATTTGTATGAAATATTGTAAAGGGGAGAGGTGCTCAAATTTACATTAAAATCTTTTTTCATACTCTTGAAATTGTCATCTGTAGTAGGTGATTTAGAGCCTGTTTCATACAATACCTCTAAATTTCAATCTAGTCAGTTCTGGAATATATACAGAAACAACTAGGTATTTTGTATACAACTTGGTTGTAGTGAAATGATTCTGACTTAGAATCATGCAGTAATATCTAATTTTGAAAATTATTCCTTGAACATACTTTTCTTTGAAAAATTATGAGATTGCACAGTTAAGGTACAGAAATAAATGCTTTTATTTAATTTCAATTAGGCTGTCAATAATTCAGCCAAAGTAGAGGATTGTTGTTGTTTATTAAAATTTTTATGATAAGGATGTGGAGAATTACTATTATTGTCAGGAACTGATTCCATAAATTCAATATTTAAAAAGAAAGAAGGTATGGAGTGAGGGAGAAGGGAAGGAGAACTAAAAAATCCAATACTAAACTTTCAGGTAATTTCTATAAGATTGGATATAAGTAGTGATAAAGAAATGAGCCACATTAAAACACACTAAGCATTTTTTCATGGTTGGGGGCTGTTGAACCAAACATTGGCAATTTGTTTATATTGCTAGAAAAGCACTAAATATGCTTATAACATTTAAAGTTAACTATAAAAAGTCAAAAAAGAATATATAAATACCAATTCCTAGAAGTTTTTTTTTTTTTTTAAAAAAAACACAGTAATATGATTTAAAAAGAAAAATAATTGAAGCAGTAAGTATAACAGAGAAACAGTAATACTTAGGAAAATAAACATTTCAGGAATAATATCCATTTAGCAAATGAGGAAAGGATGTTTAGAGAGGTTAAGTAACTTACCCACAATCATTCAATTTATTCTTTTTAGGATAACCAGGATTCAAATCCAGATAGTGTGGCATTTAATCTCAGAGAACATGCTTCTGCTATCAAAACTAAAACATCACTACCAAATCTTTAATCTGGGCAAGAGATGGTACATGACAGAATGGGAGGAAAATTGGAGCAGAATTCAAAATTGAAAAAAAAAATAATAATAATTTTATCTAATCCAGACTTACTGGACCCATTGAGAATGGAGGAATCCCCAAGTTTATTACCCTGAGATATTGTTTAAACCTTGAATTGAGACTATCTTCTCAATAAAATTCACCTTTTAGCTAAATAGCAAGTTATCTCATAAAGTAATGAATATAACCTTTGAGTATTATAGTCTTTTTTTAAAAAATCATCTACATGCAAACAAATGGTCAACAAATACACTAAAGCACAGACGAGAAGGTAGGGAGGCAGGAAGAGTTGGTCATTGGAAATGGAAAAACTATAATTGAGGTAATGAAAATGTTGACATAAGGTAAAGAATGTAACCAATGTCACTGAACAATGTATGTAGAAATTATTGAATGGAAATCTGTTTTGCTGTGTATACTTTCACAAAAAAATACAGTAAAATATTTTTTTAAATAAATAAAAAGACATAATATGAGCACAAACAAACAGTATAAAGAAGGAAATCCTACGTAGGTTCCCATCCTGCTTATACCAAATATCTCAGAAGAATATATATCTGAAGGCAGTCTTCTGTCTGGAATAGTTTCAGATGAATCCAGGAGTTTGTTCTAGATTTAAGTAACAGTCTATTTAATGTACTTGGACAAAGTAAAATTTATTTGTTCAAACAACATGTATTTACCGAATGATTATTTTGTGCAATTCTCTGTTATAGAGAATAATTCCTGCTGTGTGTACAGGGTGAGCAGTTACTATAAACATGATAGAAAATATCCTTACTTTTATGGAACATTTTAGAGAGAGTGGTAAGCCAACATAGCAATGATTATAATGCAAGTTTTAAAAGTTACTGGCTAGGCATTTAAAATTGAGTCTTCAAGGGGGCACACTGAGGAAGTGACCTTTAATCTGAGATGTGAAAACAAGAAGATTTTACAGTGCTTTCATTCTCATTATTCTAATGTGTGATGTATGTTATTGTTGTTAGTTGCCACCAGGTCAATTCTGACTGGTAACCAAGATAGAGTAATTTTCAAGTCTATGACTGGGCAATCCTACTTCCGTAGTGATACTGCCTCGGAAACCTAAGGAGGGGTCGCTATGAGTCGGGGCTGACTCAACAGCAAATAACAACAACAACAACAAATGACCTTTTGGAAGCAGATGATCGGCCTATTTTCCTAGGCACCTTTCAGTGTGAGGCCTGTTTCAAACCATCAACCTTTCAGCTTGTAGCCAAGTGCTTAACCCTTTGCCTCATCCAGGTGATAGCAAAGATGAGTATGCCTTCAACACTCTCCAATCTTCTCAAAAAGATCAGAGCCCAAATTTGCTTATACCAAACCAAAATTTTGGGGAAAAATATGGAAAGTTACCAAATATATATACATGGTTCTTACTTGTGAAAATAACTTACAACTGCCAAACTTCAGAGGGCATGCATGGGCATCCATTGGGAAGTCTTCAAGTTGCATTGGACACTCAGCAGAGATGGTCAAGCTGAAAAATAAGAAATGAAAAATCTTTAAATAAGTCATAGACTGCTGCTATTGATTGAGTAACTAAATAACCATTGAGTTCCAAAAAGCCAGGCTAAGTGCTTTATTATTACATTTCCAAAAGCCATATTGAATACTTTCCTCATTATATTAATTAATATCTTTTATGAAACTGCCTAAATCTTCCCCAGTCATCTATATAAGTTCAGATTATAGATTAATATGATTTAAAAACACAGTGTAAGTGAAATATACTTAAGATTTCTGTGTTTTCGTGTATGTGCCTGTAAATATATTGTGTTGTTGTTGTTGTCAGTTGCTGTCAAATAGATTCTGACTCATGGAGACCCCATGTGCTACAGAGTAGTACAGTTCCATAGGGTTTTTTGGCTGTAATCTTACTGGAAGCAAATTGTTGGGTCACTTCTTCCATTGTGCCACAGGATGGGTTTCATCCTAAAGGATGGCAGTTGAGCAGAAACAATTTGCACCACTTAGGGACTTTTAAATATATTATTATGTGTAAAGCAATTTAAAATTCCTTTAAAAATAACTTTTTCTTAATTCCTTATCACTTACTCATAATTATCTAAAAGCTTTCTTTGACAAGGATGACAATATTTTAAAAAATGATTCACAAATTAAAAAATGTAAATAAATGAGAAAGGCAAGATGGTAGACTAGGTGGACATGCCACCCAGACATCATACAATAAAGACCTAAGAAACCAAGTAAAACAGATATGGGCGATAATCCTGGAAACACAAGTTTCAACAGCAAGGATAAAGAAGCAGCTCAAATATTCATTAGAAGAAGCAACTGAATGAAAACAGCATAAAAGGGGACAAACAGAGTGGGGAAATATCATGTGGCCCAGAACAGTGTGGCCATTTCAGATCACCATGTGGTAGTTAAGGTTATGTGTCAACCTGGTTGGGCCTGGTTTAGAGTGGCTGGGCAGCTGAATGTAGTTATTCCCCATGATGAGATTGGTAATCAACTCCATGGTGGAATCTACTGGAGCAGCTGAGTAGCTGCCTTAGAGATGTGGTCTGCTTCCAGCGTATAAGGAGAAGTGTGGAGAAAGGTCTCTGAGCTTTTTGGTGTGCTTGGACCCTGAATGTAGACAAGTCTTCATTTAACAGCCTACCATGTTTCCTGCTGATCTTAGGACTATCGCTGGACTTGAATTAGTGGCCTGCCAGGTTGTTTGGTAATATTGGGACTGTGCTATTTTTATTAGTCAAGCTAGGGCTTGTTAACCTCAGCAGCCAGCAGCTGCCTGAGTGAAGAGACACCTCTAGCTCCAAAGGGCCAAGAGAAGGAGGAAGAGCTGAAGCCCAAGGCCCAGGGCCTTTCACACAGACCCCAGAGCTTAGCACTTTGAACTCAAACTTCTATCCTCCAAAACTTAAGAGAATAAACTCCTGTTTGTTAAAGGCATCCACCTGTGGTATTTCTGTTGGATTTTCAAGAAGTAA
Source organism: Orycteropus afer afer (assembly GCF_000298275.1). Classification (NCBI taxonomy): domain Eukaryota; kingdom Metazoa; phylum Chordata; class Mammalia; order Tubulidentata; family Orycteropodidae; genus Orycteropus; species Orycteropus afer. The sequence goes on from NW_006921733.1 coordinate 3,143,639, forward strand.
CCAAAACATACTACAAGCACCATTCCAATTGAGACAGGAAGCAGATAACCAGCTCTTCTCACATAGGACTACACCAGCACCCACATCAGTGGCTGATGACCAGAGATCTTCGTACACCCTAAACCTACCTGGTGATGAGAAATGTAGCCACCCTACATCCCTACCCAGCCAGCAGCAGTGTAACACCCCCCCCACACACTGCCCATGCCTCATCTTAAGTTGACAAGGTGCATTCTTGCAGATCAGATGTTGTGTACATGCCACCCTAACATTTCAAGGCACGTGCTCCTGCAAATCAGACAACCCACACCTGCTGCTTCCTCAGTTAGCAGAGAGCAGCACTGCAGACCGGGCACCCCTTCCTCTGCTACCTCCATGGTCAGCAAAGCATGCTCCTGAGGACTGGTGTTCTGTCTCCACTGTACAAACATTCTCCTTGATTTTTTCTTTCCTTTTTCTCTTTTCTATTTTATTTTTCCCATTTTTTTTTGTGCTTCTCCTTTATCTTTCTCTTGTTTATTTTTATTTTTTCATATTTTTGTTGTCAACTTGGTGGGAGTCAGAAACCATGTCCATATAACCCAACCAAATCTGACCTTCCAACCACTGATGCACTGGATAAGTGCCCACATCCACTTCAGCATAACATCATCAACAACAGATGACTGACAACACCCATCTAGCCCACCCTCAACTCTTCTACATGAACAGTGAACAGAGAAGTATGCACATACTAACATCCTCTACCACACCCACTGGGAGACAGATGGTGAGAAACTAAGTGCTTCCACGCTAGTGAGTAGAGTAGTTTTTTGTTTGTTTTTTTTCAGTCATGCACAGCTAGATATATCAAAACAAAACAAAGCAAAAAGCCTGGGTGAAAGATGTCAACATACAATAAACAATTAAATACAAATACAATAACACCATAATGTCTTGGAGACAATAGAAAACTTTGGTTCACAGAAAGAAACAAGGCACAGTGGCTCAAAAAAGTGACCAAAATACAGAACCAGAAAACTATTCTGAGGAAGAAATGGTATAGGAACTACCTGAAAAGGAATTCAAAAGAATTATATTGAGGACTTTACAAAAAAAATTAAGAAAGATATCAAGGGAAAAAAAAAAAAAAAGATAAAACCAAGAAACTAGTAGATAAAATTATGGGACACAGACAAAACTCTAGAAGAATTCAGGTTAAGCAATATAAGAAACAACTGGCAAAATAAATGTAAAATTAGAAACCATTCACACAAACAAACAAAAAAAAATGGAATTCCAGATGAAAACTAAAATTTCAGAGTTCATAATGCACTGGAAAGACAGAAGAGTAGAACTGAATCAATGGAAGACAGAATTAGCAAATTGAAAGCAGAACT
>NW_006921733.1:3145531-3147799 GCF_000298275.1 Orycteropus afer afer
CTCTGACTCACACTGAACCCATGTATAACAAAATGAAACACTGCCCAGTCCTGCATCAGCCTCTCAATCTTTGCTATACTTAAGTCCATCATTGCAGCCACTGTGTCAATCTATCTTGTTGAGAGTCTCTCCCTTTTTTGTTAACCCTCTACTTTATCAAGCATGATATTCTTCTCCAGGGAATGGTCCCTTCTGATAACATAACCAAAGAAAGTGAGATGAAGTCTGGACATTCTCACTTCAAAGGAGCATTCTAGCTGCACTTCTTCCAAATTTGTTAGTTTTTCTGGCAGTCCATGATACTTTCAGTATTCTTTGCCAACACCACAACACAAAAGCATCAACTCTTTGGTCTTACTTTTTCATTGTCTTCCTTATCCATGCATATGAGGTGACCAAAATTACCACGGGTTGGGTAATCTTCAAAGAAATATCTTTGCTCTTCAGCACAGTGTAATACAGCATCTGATTTCTTGACTACTACTTCCGTTGGTGTCGATTGTGGAACCAAGTAAAATGAAATCTTTGACAACTTCAAACTTTTCTCCATTTATCATAATGCTACTTGGTGTTCCAGTTGTGAGAATTTTTGTTTTCTTTATGTTGAGGTGTGATCCCTCCTGCAGACTGTATTCTTTGATCTTCATCAGTTAGTGCTTCAAGTCATCTTCATTTTCATCAAGCAAGGTTGTGTCATCTGCATATCACAAGCTGTTAATGAATCTTCCTCCAATCCTGATGCCTCATTCTTCTCCGTATAGTCTATCTTCTCGGGTTATTTTCTCAGTGTACAGATTGAATAAATATGGTCAAAGGATACAACCCTGATGCACTCCATTCCTAATTTTAAATCATGCAGTACCTCCTTGTTCTGTTCAAATGACATCTTCTTGTCTATGTACAGGTTCCTCATGAGAATAATTAAATATTCTGGAATTCACATTCTTCCAATGTTATCTATAATTTGTCATGATCCACAGAGTCAAATGCATTTGCACAGTCAATAAAACACAAGTACACATCTTTCTGGTATTCTCCATTTTCAGCCAAGGACTATCTGACAACAGCAATGATATTCCTTGTTCCACATCCTCTTCTGAATACAGCTTGCATTTTTGGAAGCTCCCTGTCAATATACTGCTGCAACCATTTTTGAATTATCTTCAGCAAGATTTTATTTGTGTGGGATATTAATGATATTGTTTGATAATTTTCACATTCTGTTGTTATTATCTTTCTTTGGAAAGGGTACAAATATGAATCCCTTATAGTCACATGGCCACGTAGCTGTCTTCCAAATTTCTTGGCATAGACAAGTAAGTGCCACCACAACTCATTTGTCAGTATGTCATACTGTGGTGGCTTGCATGTTGCTATGAGGCTTTGGGCTATACCACCAGTATTTCAAATGTCAACATGGTTACCCATGGTAGACAAATTTCAGCAGAGCTTCCAGACTAAGACAGATTTGGAAGGAGGAAGGGTGCATCCACTTTACAAAGACTTGGCCAGTGATAACCAAGAATTATATATACAGCAAAATTTTTCCTCAAATATGATGGCAAAATCAAGACATTTTCAGGCAAACTTAAATTAGAGGAATTTGTAAAAACCAGACCAACCTTACATGAAATACTAAAGGAAGTTCATCTAACAGAGACCCAAGCACAACAGGCAACAGCCTCACATTAAGACACATGACAACATCATTCCAAACCAAACCACATACAAAACCAAGAAAAACTCATTGCTACTGAGTCAATTGTGACTCATGGTAACCCTGTAGGACACAGTAGAAACCCATAACATCTCCAAGACTGTAAATATTTACAGAATCAGACTGCTTTATCTTTCTCCCACAGAGTGGCTGATAGGTTCAAACCACTGATCTTTTGGTTAGTACCCAAAGTTTTAACCACTGCATCACCAGAGTTCCAAACCAGATATAGAACTATTCAAAATAAAATTAACCTACAAGACTGAAAATAGGGAACTAGAGATGTCAATTTCTAAACAAGGACAACTACAAAGCAAAAAGAAGGCATAAATGATGTAGTTCTAGAACTTCCCAATGGAGAAGATGTCAAGAAGATATGAAGATAGAATGAAGAGTTTTAAATGTGTGACAATTAAAATAAATTACAGGAGGGAGTTCCGGCAAGATGGCAGACTAGGCAGAAGGATTGCACAGACCCTCTTCAACAAAGAAAAGGGAAACCAATTAACACAGACACAGAAGATAATCATGGAACCCTGAGCCTTGAAGGG
>NW_006921733.1:3152660-3153592 GCF_000298275.1 Orycteropus afer afer
AATTTACTCTGTAAATCTTCACCCAAATCAAAATAAAATAAAAAAAATAAGAAAAAATAAATAAATTAGAGAATAATGTCAAATATATTAATATATATTTATAATATAATGTATTAATATAAACTCAATAAAACAAAATAAGAAAATCATAAAGATACAGTAAACACTAAAACAATGTCAATGAAAGAAATGATAACCCATAAACAAAATAAACTCAGCACAGAAAAATATATGGAACACAGAAACCATCAGCAACACAGAGAAAGAGAGGGAAAAAAGCAAAATGACAACAATAAATTTATACTTATCAATAATTACAGTCAATGTAAATGGATTAAGTGTAGTAGTCTAGAGTCAGAGAGTAGCAGAATGCATAAGAAAACATTATCCATCAATATGCTATCTATAAGAGACAGACCTTAGACACAATGGCAAAAATGAGCTAAAAATCAAAGGCTGAGAAAAGAAAAATCAGCAAATAGCAACCAAAACAAGAGCAGGAGTGCCAATATTAATTTTTGATATCATAAAGTTTAAAAGTTTAAGGCAGCAACCAGCATAAGAGACAAGGAAGAACATTAGATAATGATTAAAGCATCAATCCAAAAAGAGGACATAATCATAATAAACATATATTATTACACGTATCCAATGAAAGAGCCCAAAAATATATAAATCAAACTTTGACAGAATTGAATTAAGAAATAGACAATGGCCCAGTAATTGTATGAGACTTTTCTACATCACTTTTGATGAAGGACAGAAAAATTGGAAAGAGACTTAGCACCAATACAGAAGGTCTAAACAACATGATCAACAAATTTGACCTCACAGACATATATACAGAATCCTTCACCCAACAACAGCACAATACACATAGATTATTCTCTAGAATAGATTCTGTCTTAAGCCACAAAGTCAGCCTTAATAAA
>NW_006921733.1:3153927-3198443 GCF_000298275.1 Orycteropus afer afer
TGCCTCGGAAACCCAAGGAGGGGTCGCTATGAGTCAGGGCCGACTCGACGGCACATAACAACAACAACAACAAATTTTTCTGTAAGTAGAGTGTCCAGTCTTCCTTCCACAGAGTGTCTGGTGTGTTTGAACCACTGGCTTTCTGGTTAGCAGTCAAATGCCTTAGGCTCTATGCCACCAGAGCTCTGCTTAAAGACTACTGGGTAATAAAAGAAAAAAAAAAATGAAATTAAAAATATTCCTGAATTAAAGGACAATGAAAACCTAACATACCAAAATCTTTGGAGCATAGCAAAAGCAGTGTTCAGAGGAAAATGTTTAGCAATAAATGCACACATATAAAGAGGAGAAATAATGAAAATCAAAACCATAACCCAACATCTCCAAAAATTAGAAAAGGAACAGAAAGAAAAATAGAAAAAAAAAAAAAAAAGTCTACAGACACTAAAAGAAAGGAAATGATAGAGTTCTGAGGAGGAAAAAAAATGAAATGGATAAAATAAAACCAATGGAAAGAATGAAGAAGACTAGAAGTTGGTTCTTTGAAAGAATTAATAAAATTGGCATACACTAGCAAATGTAACAAAGGAAAAGAAAGAACAATGAAAATACCATGAATAAGAAATGAAATAGGTGATGTCACAAGAGAAGGAAATGAATTGAAAAAGGATAACAGAATGCTACAAAGAACTGTATGTACACCAACAAATTTGAAAAACTAGAAAAAATGAAGAAATATTTAGACACATACTGCTTACCCAAACTAACACAACCTGAGGTAGAAATGTGAATTCAAACGGGCTATTTAAAAAATCTCCAGTAAAAATAAAGTCCTGGCAGAGACAGTTTCATAGGCAAATTCTACCCAACATTCAAAGAAGAGCTGATACCAATTCTACTCAAACTATTCCAGAACATAGAAAAGGAGGATATACTCCCAAACACAGTCTATGAAGCAAGTTTAACCCAGATACCAGAACCAAGTAAAGACATCACTAAAAAAGAAAATTATACACCAATGTCTCTCATGACCATAGATGTAATTCTCAAAAAACAAAACAAAACAAAGTCCTAGCCAATAGACTCCAACAAAATATTGAAAAAATAATACACCATGACCAACTGAGACTCATACCACTTATGTAAGGAGCCTTCAACAATTATAAAAACAATCAAGATAATCCACCACATAAATAAAACAAAGGAAAACACCACATGTTTATATCAATAGATGAAGAAAAGACATTTGACAAAATCCACAAAATAAGAATAGAAGGGAAATTTTTTAACAAAACTCAGAGAATATATGCAAAACCATGAGCAAATATTACTTATTCACAATGGAAAAAGACTGAGGGTATTTGTCTTGTGTAGGTGAACCAGACAATGATGCCTTTTATCACTATTCTTATTCAGTGTTGTATTAGAGATCCCAGCCAGAGAAATAAGGCAAGAAAAGGGAATAAAGAGCATCTAATTGGCAAAGTAGAAGTAAAGTGATCTCAATTTGCAGGTGATGTGATCCTGTACAGAGAAAATCTCAAAGACTTAACAGCAGCAACAACAAACTATTGAAATTTATAGAAGGATTCAGTAAAGTGTCAAGGTACAAGATCAATGTACAAAAATCAGTCAGGTTTCTCTACACTAACCAAGAGAAATATGAAAAGGAAATCAGAAAAACAATACCATTTACAATACCAAACCAAACCCACTGCCATCAAGTTGATTCCAACTCATCATGATCCCCGTTGGCTTTCCAAGGTGGTAAATCTTTATAGAAGTAGATTACCCAGTTTTCCTTCTGCAGAGTGGCTGTTGGGTTTAATCCACCAACCTTCTAATTAGCAGTCAAATGCCTTAGGCAGTATGCCATAGCCTCCCAAAAAATGAATTACTTAGGAATAAATCTAACCAGAAATACAAAAAGTTATAGAAACAAAACTACAAAAGACTAGTACAAGAAAACAAAAGAGATCTACATAAATGGAAGAATATATATATCCATGCTCATGGATAGCAATACTTAATATTGTGAAAATACCAATACTACTTAAAGTGTTCTACATATATAATGTAATCCCAATCCAGATTCCATCATCATTCTTTAAAGAAATGAGAAAAGTAATCAATACTTCTATATGTAAAGGAAAGAGGCTCTAGGAAAGCAAAGCACTACTAAAGAGGAGAAGGAGCTCTGGCAGCGTAGTGCCTAAGGCATTTGACTGCTAACCAGAAGCCTGGTGGTTCAAACCCACCAGCCACTCCTCAGAAGGAAGGTTGGGCAATCTACTGCCATAGTGATACCACCTCAGAAAACCATGAAAGCCATGGAGGGGTAGTTATGATTTGGGTCCCACTCCACGGCAGTCAGGTTTTTTTTTTTTTTTTTTACTAAAGAGGAAGAACAAAGTAGGAGTCCTCATACTCCCCAATCTCAAAACCTACTACATAAACATGGTAGTCAAAACAAACTGGAAATAATACAATGACAGACATATAGACAAAAGGAACAGAATTGAGAACCCAGAAGTAAATCCATCCACTTATGGACAACTGATCTTTCACAAAGGGCCAAAACTCATTAAATGGTGAAGAGATAATCTCTTTAAAAAATGTTCTTGCCAAAACTGGGTACCCATTTGTAGGAAAATAAAACAAGATTCATAACTAACACCATATGCAAAAACAAACTCAAGATGGATCATATAGCTTGATGTAAAAGCTAAAACTATAAAGATTACCTAAGGAAAAAAAACAGGTGCAGATACAAGGGCCCTAACACATGGCATAAATACATTATCAAGATTAACTAAAAATGTGCAAACAGTATATGACTAACTAGATGACTGGGACCTCCTAAAAATTAAACATTTATGTGCATGAAAAGATTTCACCAAAAGAGTGAAAAGAGAACCCACAGTCTGGGAAAAATTTTGGGCAATGACAAATCAGACAAGGAAAATTCTTTAAAATTTATAGAAAACTTCAACACCTCAACAACAAAGGAGAAACAATCTAATTTAAGAATGGGCAGAATACATGAATAAACACCACCAAAGAAAAAAATTCAGGTGGCTAACAGAACACAAAGAAATGGTTGCCATCATTAGCCATTAGAAAAATGAAAATCAAAACAATGAGATAGTTCACACTAGTATTAATAGCAAAGTTAAAAAAAAAAAAATAGAAAACAACAAATGCTGAAAAGGGTGTGGAGAAGTTAGAATCCACATATATTACTGGTTGTTGTTGCTGTTATGTGCCGTCGATTCAGACCCGACTCATAGCAATCCCTCCTTGGGTTTCCAAGGCAGTATTACTATGGAAGTAGATTGCCCCATCTTCCTTCTGAGGAGTGGCTGGTGGGTTTGAACCACCAGCCTTCTGGTTAGCAGGCAAGTGCCTACAACTGTGGAAAATTGTATGACACTTCTTTAAAAAGTTTGAAAGAGAAATACCATATTATCCATCAATCCCTTTACTAGTTCTATTACCTACAGAAATAAGAGCCATGACATGAAGGCACACCTATATTCATTACAGGATCATTTACAATAACAAAAAGATGGATATAATATTAATTGATCATCAGAGGATGAATGGATAAACAAACTGGTACCTACACACTATGCAGGTGGTATGCAGCATTAAAAAATAACAATGACTCTGTGAAGCACCTGATAACATGGATGAACCTGGAGAACATTGTGCTGCATGAAATTAGTCGATCACAAAAGGACAAATATTGTATGAAATCACCATCATAAAAAAGTCAAGAAAAGGTTTTCACACGGAAACATTTTTTTGATGGGTACCAGTGGTGGGAGGGTAAGGAGAGTAAATCATTAACTAGAGGGTAGAAAAATACTAACCTGGAAGAACAGAAAGTCAATAAAGGACTGGCCAGCAGAAAATAATCAAGGCAAAGGAAGAAACTGGGAGGAGCACAAGAATCAAAAGCAACAGAAGTAAACACTATTACATACACAAGACTGCAATAGAAGTAATAACAATGATCTTTGGGAATTGACTCAATGGGAATGGGTTTCAGTTTTGGATACATCGATAGACAAGCAAGCTGAACAAAGGATAAAAGGAATGGGACTAAACTCACAAATATACGTGTGTATGAGTGTGTGTGTGTGTGTGTGTGTGTAACAGAGGATATTTTCACATGAATTCATATATTTATATGTGCTGTAAATATATCTGGAGCTCTGGTGCCACAGTGCCTAAGACATCCAACTGCTAACTAGAAGGTTGGCAGTTCAAACCCACCAGCTGCTCTGCAGAAGGAAAATGAAGCAATCTACATCCACAAAGATTTACAGCTGTGGAAACCCAATGGGGGTCGCTATGAGTCAGAAACAACTCGATGGCAAGGAGTTTGGTTTTGGAGTTTGTAAGTATATTGATGAATGTAGTAGACATACAGGGAGCAAAGTTATGAAAACTTCTTGGTCATACAAAAACACCTTGAAGGAATGAGTTGTTGGACCTGGAGACTCAGGATCACAGTCTCAGGGGACATAAAGATCAATTGGCACAATACAGTCCATGAAGAAAATGTCCTACATCCTACATTGGTAAACAACTACTGGCGTCTTAAAAGCTTCTGAGTAGCCATTTAAGATGCAAATATTGGTCTTTCTCTGCAAATATTGGTCTTCCACAGCAAAGAAGATGTATGGAAACAACTAGTGCAAAAGACAATAGTTCCCAGCCTACATGATTCTGAGACAATACAAATTGGATGGTGCCTAACTACCACTGCCAACCACTCTAGAAGTGATTATGTTGATAAGTCCTGGATAGAGGAGAAAAGTGTGAGAAAAACTCAAACTAGTGAAAAAGAGCATGTATGGAGGTCTGTGGAAAGTGGTGGAACCAATGAGACAGGTCCTTGGACACCCTGGAGCTGAACTCACCCCCACAGCTCAAATTTCAGCCAAAAAATAGACCTATAGAGTGTCTATTTTTAACAGTAACACAGGGAGCCACATACTCTTCAAAATGATCTACCATGTAATATTAAAGGTGCAGCATTTGCCCAGGGATAAAGCTTATAGGGCAGGAAGAGGTAGGGAAGAAGGACAAATGGAAATGGTGCACACAGGGAGGAAGTGAAAACAGTTCAGTTACCTTGTAGGGATTGCAATAAATATCCCCAAACAAAATGTGTATACATTATTGAATTGAAAACCAACTAGCACTGTAAACTTTCACCCAAATCACAATAAAATGTTTTAAAGAAAAAAAAAAAAAAAGACTAACGGACCACATGAACCTCAACCTTCATGACACTAAAAGCAGAAGAGCTAGATGGTGCCCAGCTACCACTACTGATTATTTTGAAAGGGATCACAATAGTAGGTCCCTGATAGAGTGGGAGAAAAATATGGAACAAAACATACAATCACAAAAAGACCAGACTCACTGGCCAGCTAGGGATTGGTGGAACCCCTGAGACTATGGTTCTTAGTAACACTTCAAGCCTGGAATTGCATTCATTCTCATGGCTCAACTTTCAGCCAAACAAAAGATGGGTATATAAAGTAATTATAAACACAAGGGAGGTGAAAACTACATAAAACAATCAACTATAAGTGATCAAAAAGGGAAAATTTGCTCTGAGGCAAAATTTAGAAAGCAGGAAGGAAAGAAAGACAAATTGAAACAAGAAACTCAGGGAGGAGTTGGGATAAGTTCTGTTACATTGTGGAGTTTGCAATCAATGTCGTGAAACAAAATGTGTATAAATTATTGAATGAAAAAACTGATCTGTTTTGTAAAATGTCACTGAAATCACAATAAAAAGTTAAAAAAACAATAACAAAAATAAATTCAATGCAGTGGCTGGGGGGGAAAAAAGCATGAGAGCTGTCACCAAAGATGTATCTATCAGTCTCTCCTTGTTTGGAGCAAAGATGAGTGAAGAAAATCAAAGATTCTAGAAAATAAACAGTCCAAAAGACTAATGGACCATGCAAACTATAGTGTCTGCTACCAGTAGACGGGAAGAACTAGATGGTGCCCAACTGCTCTGGTCAGGTTAACGAGAAAGAGAAATGTAGATAGAACAAAATTCAAAATCATAGAAAAGACCAGAATTATTGGTCTGAAAGAAACTAAGGGAACCCCTAAGACTGTGACCCTTAGACATCCTTCAAGGTTTGAACTGAACATAACTTCAGGGATAAAAAAAAAAAAAGTAAATATAGGATAAAGACACAGCTTAATTTTGACTGGAACCTGTGCACGGAGTGTGTGATGGGATTGTGTTATTACACTGCAAAGCAGGTGCACTGGTGTTAAAACAGCACTTTCTGGTGCAAAATCCTTTTTTCTTTTCTTTTTTTTTTTCTTTTAATTCAAGCCTTGCCTTCCAAAGAATATGACCAACCACTACCACTGCCATCAAAAACTGCAATAATAATGGTAATAATAGCTGATGTCTATAGTGCTTCCCATGCATTAACTCATCTAATTATTGTGCTTGATGAGATTTATTTCTATAATTATCACAGTTTACAAGTGAGGAAAGGGCAGCACTGATACCAAGAATCTAGCCAAGAGTGCAGAGAAATGAAGTGCTAGAGCTTGCAATTGGTCCAGGCTGTCTGCTCCCTAGCTGTAGAGCCCCCTAAGGGAATACTCAACCCACCTCTCACAATGTTGCCCTGTGCTTTGTTCTCAAGAATTCAGGGCTGCTACACTACGGGGTTTTGTTTCTCTTCAGACTTCAGTAAGTAGACTGTGCTTCTAAATTTTATTAATGAACAAATCCTCTGGTTCTTAGTGTTTTTCCCCTATTATTTAAAACAAAATAAAATTATTCATAATTAAGTCAAAACATAAAACATTAAGTTTTAATCCCATATGTTATAATTCTATTCTTAATGGAAATAATAATTCCTTGTTACATTCAATATTCTTCATTCCTTATTCTACTAGGTCTGAATGTTGCCTGTGAGCCCAAGGAGAAATTCAAGATATAAAAACCATCATTTTTGCCTTTACTTCTTCTTCCTATTAATACATTCACCTCTTGCTGTTAAAATGGTCACATGATTTGAAACTTGGCAAACACCGATAGAGTACATGATATACGTATTCTCTGCATGAAGTGGAAAGAAGGCTTGTGCTGAGTAGCAGTGTCCTTATGGTGGAGTGATTGACAGAGGAGCTTGAGCACAGATTTCAAATTCAGGCAGGAAAATTATTTTTAAAATGCCCACTGACATGCATTTTAGTTCACTCAGAGAATTCAAATATGCTCATAGAAGTAACTGCAAAGCACAGGAAACTGTAAAGAAGAAAATCACAGATATCTATAATATAACTTTTTAAAACAACACAAATGGTGACTATATATGTGGACATAACAAGATAGAATACACAGTAATAAAATCAACTACATCTGTGAAAAGAGACAATGGAGAAGTTCAATACCATCAGTAAGAACAAGGTCAGTTGCTTGCTCATATGCAAGATGAAGTTAAAGCTGAAGTAAAGTAATGTAAGTCCACAAGAGCCAAAATACGAACTTGAACATACCCCACTTGAATTTAAAGACTATCTGAAGAATAGATTTTATGTATTGAGCACCAGTGACCAAAGACCAGCTGTTGGATGACATCAAGGACATAATACATGAAGAAAGAAAAAGGTCATAAAAAGACAGAAAAGAAAGAGAAGACCAAAATGGATGTCAGAAGAGACTCTGAAACTTGATCAGAGAGTAGCTAAAGCAAATGGAAGAAATAATGAAGCAAAAGGTCAAACAGAAGATTTCAAAGGCAGTTGAGAGGAGAAAGTAAAGTATTATAATGAAATATTCAAAGACCTGGAGTTAGAAAATCAAAGGGAAAGAACATGCTTGGCATTTCTCAAGCTGAAAGAACTGAAGAAAAAAATTCAAGCCTTGAGTTGCAATATTGAAAGATTCTATGGGCAAAATACTGAACGATGCAGGAAGCATGAAAAGAAGATAGAAGGAATACACAGTCACTGTACCAAAAAGAATTAGTCAGTGTTCAACCATTTCAGGAGGTAGCATATGCTCAAGAACTGATGATATTAAGGGAAGAAGTCCAAGCTGCACTGAAGGCATTGTCAAAAAACAAGGCTCCAGGAATTGACAGAATGCCCATTGAGATGTTTCAACAAATGAATGCAACACTGGCACAAGCTCACTCCCTTATGCAAAGAAATTTGGAAGAAACCTACCTGGCAAATTGAATGGAACCACATCTATATATGTGCTCATCTCAAAAGAGATGACCCAATAACAATGTGGAAATTGTTGACAAGTAACATTTTGCTGAAGATAATTCAATTAATGCTTGCAGAAGTACACTGACAAGGAACTGCCAGAAAGTCAAGCCAGATTCAGAAGAGGATGTGGAATTAGGGATATTATTGTTGATGTCAGATGGATCTTGGTTGAAAGCAAAGAATACCAGAAAGATATTTATCTGTGTTTTATTGACTATGGGAAGGCATCTAACTCTGTGGATCATAAGAAATTATGGATAACATTGTGAAGAATGGGAACTCCAGAAAAATTAATTGTGCTCATGAGTGCCTTGTACAAAGACTAAGAGGCAGTTGTTCAAACAGAACAAAGGGATACTGCATGCCTTAAAATCAAGAAAGTTGTGCATCAGGGTGTATCCTTTCACCATAATTATTCAACCTGTATGCTGAGAAAATAATTTGAGAGACTGAACTATATGAAGAAGAATATGGCATCAGGATAGGAAGAAGACTCATTAACAGCTGATTATATGCAGATGACACAACCTCGCTTGCTGAAAATGAAGAAGACTTGAAGCACATATTGATGAAGATCAATAACTACAGCCTACAGTATAGATTAAACAAACAAACAAACAAACAAAAAAAACTCTTCCATCGAGTCGATTCTGACTCATGGTGTTTCCAAGGCAATAAATCTTTAAGAAGTAGATTTTCCCATCTTCCTGCTGTGGAGCACTTGGTGGATTTTGAACCACCAACCTTCTGGTTAGTAGTCAAATGTCTTAGGCACTATGCCACCAGAACTCCTTATAGTATGGATTATACTTCATTATAAAGAAAGCAAAAATACTCATGACTGGACTAATAAGCAGCAGCATGATAAATGGAGAAAATGTTGAAGTTGTCAGGGATTTCATTTTGCTTGGATCCACAATCAATGCTCTTGGAAGCAGCAGCCAAGAAACCAAATGGTGTATTTCATTGGGCAAATTTGCTTCAAAAGACCTCTTTAGAGTGTTTAAGAGCAGAGATGTCTCATTGAAGACTAAGGTGTGCCTGGCCCGATTCATAGTATTTTCAGTAGCATTATATGCACATGAGATGTGGAGGAATAAGGAAGACCACAGAAGTATAGATGCATTCAAACTGTGGTGCTGGCAAAGAATATTGAATGTACCATTGATTGCTAAAAGAATAGACAAATCTGTCTTGGGGAAAATACAGCTAGAATGCTCCTTTGAAGGAAGAATTGTCATACGTCATTACTCATACTTGGTCATGTTGTCAGAAGGGACCAATCTCTGGAGAAGGATATCAAGCTTGGTAAAGTCGAAGGTCAGCAAAAAAGGGGAAGATCCTCAATGAGATGGATTGACATTGTGGCTACAGTGAAGGGTTCAAGCACAGCAATTATTGTGAGGATGACTAAAGACTGGGCAACATTTCATTCTGTTGCTATGAGAGTTGGAACCAACTCAACAGCACCTAACAATAACAACAACATAATTTCATCTGGTACATTTAAATTCAAGTTTTTTCTACATGTATTTTCTTCTCATTCTTGGCACAGAAAATTCATTCTCTGACTTATTTACATCTAATATTGCAGCACAGGCATTTCTCACATCACTAAAAAACTACATGATCATGACTTTTAAAGGTTAAATATTGTGCTAAGGAAAGAAAAGAACTCAGATTCACAGATGTGCCTTAAACAAGGGAAAGACAATGATCAAGATGAGGGAAACTATCAGCATGAGGTCTATGTAGACTGTCAAACTTATCCCAGAATGCACAGGAGGTAGAAGAGAAGCTAGATGACTGGGACCGTTTAAAAGTTAAATTCTTATGCACATCGAAAGACTTGGGCAAAAAGGTAAAAAGAGAACCTACAGATTGGGAGAAAATATTTGCCTATGACATTTCTGACAAAGGACTTATCTCCAAAATCTATAGAAAACTTCAACACCTCAACACCAAACAGACAAACAATCCAATTCAAAAATGAGCAAGAGACATGAACAGGCACTTCACCAAAGGCTGTATGCTGGTGGCCAACAAACACAAGAGGAATTTCTCCTGATCTTTTGTCATTAGAGAGATACAAATCAAAACAACAATGAGATATCATCTCACCCCAGCAATAATAGCAAAGTTCTACAAGACAGAAAATAACAAATGCTGGCGAGGTTGTAGAGAGATTGGAACTCTTATACACTGCTGGTGGGATTGTAAAATTGTACAACCATTGTGGCAAATGGTATGGGGTTTCCTTTAAAAACTGATAATAGAAATAACATTTGACCCAGAAATTCCATTACTAGTAATATATCCTAAAGAAGTGAGAGGGAGGACGCAAAGAGACATATGCACACCTATGTTCATCACAGCACAATTCACTACAGCAAAGAGATGGAAACAACCTAAATGTCCATCAGTGGATGAATGGATAACTAAATTATGGTACATTCACACAATGGAATACTATGTTACAGTAAAGAACAATGAAGGATATGTGAAGCATCTCACAATGTGGATGAGCCTGGAGAACATTATGCTGAATGAAATAAGTCAATCACAGAAGGACAAATATTGTATGAGCCCATTATTGTAAAAAGACAAGGAAGGGTTTGCTTAAGGAGGGGAACTTACTTTGTAGGTTACTGGGGTGGGAAGAGAATAATTTGGGGCTAGTTGAGGGCCACATGCTGAGTGGGCAAGGGCAGGGATGGTATGGAAAGAGTCTGTGACCACCATGATACCATTGGGGAAAGGGATGACACCAAATTGTGCACATAAAACATAGATGACAGAGGCTAATAACAGTATATCCACAATACTGCATGACCATTAACACCAAACACCAGGCTACAGATAAACTCATAAACATCTGAGAAGATCAGATGGGTGTCAGTGAACAGAATTATACTCTAGACCAAGGATATAATCTAGACCAAGGATAGATTCAGCTGAGTTTAATCTTGTACAGATACCAATGATACAAAACACCTGCAATCCTTAGAGAACCAACAGAAAACAGACATAGAGCAATCCCTCACAGATAGCCAGACATTGTGGAAGAGAGATCCAACAGATCTACCAACTCAGGACCATAGTATTGGGGGACACCAGACTCAACTGTCACAACAAAATACATAAAAATTTTGTTCCATAACCTACATTGGTAAGTAATGACTAGAGTCTTAAAAGCCTTCAAGTGTTCATCTAAGATGCAGCTAATAGTCTCCTATCATCAGAAATGAAGAAAAGTGAAAAAAAAAAAAACAAGGGCCTTTGGAAGAAATCAGACCTAAGACATGTTGGACCTTGAGACCAGAAGAATCAGATGGTGCCTGCCTACCAATGCCAACCACTTGGGAAAGGATCAAAACGAGAGATCCTGGATAGAGTGGGAGGAAAAACATGGAACAAAATCCAAGAACACAATAATCACCAGAATTACTGGTCGGGGAGTTTGGTGGGACCCCCAATACTATGGCCCTGGGATACACTTCAGGCCTGGATTAAACTCACTCCCAGGGGCTGGCTTTCAGCCCAATAGTAAACAAGATGTGCACACAAATCACTCAACCCAGGATGATACACACACATAGTCTATGGAGATGCATGCCTTGGAGCAATCAACCACAAGGCACCAGAGAGGCAACATTTGCACAGAGGAAATGCAGGACACACAGGAGTGCATAGCTATGAGGAGTACAAGGGAAGGGAGAGGAGGAGAGTGTGTTAGGGTTAGGGACACTAATAGGGGAGTGAAACCAAATGTATATGAAATGTTGAATGTAAAATAAACTCTGCTCTGTGACTTTGCACCTAAAGCATGATAAAATAAATACATAAAGAGAAGAAAAAAGAAATCAGATGATGTGTTGCACTAAGCAAATCTGCTAGGGGAAAAAAAAAAAGCTCTTTAAAGTTTTAAAGAGGAAAGATGCCACTTTGAAAACTAAGTTGAGCCTGACACAAGCCATGATATTGTCAATAGCCTCATGAACATGTGAAAGCTGGACAAAGAAGAATTGATACATTTCAATTGCAGTGTTGGTGAACAATACTGAAAATACCATAGACTGACAGAAAAATGAAAAATTTGTCTTGGAAGAAGTACAGCCAGCATGTTCCTTAGAAACAAGAATGCCCAGACTTCATCTTACATACTTTGGTCATGTTGTCAGAAGGAACCAGTCCCTGGAGAAGGATATCATGTTCTGTAAAGTATCAAGTCAGCAAAAAAAGGGGAACACCCTGAAGTAGATGGACTGGCACACTGGCTGCAACAATGGCCTGAAGCATAGGAAGGATTGTGAGAATGGTGCAGGACCCAACAGTGTTTCCTTCCCTTGTATATAGGGTGGCTATGAGTCAGAAATGACTTGATGACACCTAACAACATTATTCTCTCCCATGTTCTTTTTCTTCCCTTTGTTACAATGTTAATGGACAATAGCACTTCTGATGCTCATGTTTAATAGTGTGTATTTATTGACTTTATTAATACTGTCTGAAGCATTATGAAAAAAATTGATTCAAGTGGAAAAAACTAAGTTCAATAATAAAAGTATTATATTAACATTTTGTATGTTATTATCAGATGTCTACTAAAATATTTATGGTTGATCATATGTGCTTTTCAAGCACTTTAGAAAGGGTGTTTTCATGAAAAGATTGTAGCATAAATGTGTTAATTTCTCTCTAAAGTCAAAGGATTTCTAGAGTCCTCTAATTGCCATCCCTTCCCATGTGTGATGCCAGAAAAGCAGCTCAGTACTACTCCTTGAAGTGGGGTGTACACCACGATCCACATAACCACTAATGTTTTCTTTCAGGGCCAATGGAAAAATGTGATTCCTAAGAAACATTTCTAGGTCTCTTAGAATCAGGCTAAAGTTCCAGTGTAACTTTCTGTGATGATATAAATGTTTTATTTGTATGCTGTCCACAAACTCTATTTGACTACTGGCCACTTAGAATATGGCTAGTCCAAGGACTTCTGGTGGTGCAGTGCTTAAAGCACTTGACTGCTAACCAGAGGGTTCATGATTCAAACCCACCAGCTGCTCCATGGAAAGAAGACAGGGCAATCTACTTACATAAAGGTTTACTGCCTCGGAAACCCAATGTGGGTCACTATGAGTCAAAATTGACTCGATGGCAGTGAGCTTGGTTTTGTTTTTGGTTAATTCAAGTGAAGAAGTGAAATTTTTATATTTTATTTAAACTGAATTTAAATCTATATTGCCACATGTCTAGTGGCTATTGCATTAGATAGCATATATAAGAGGACAAAAAGAAAATCCATCCATTCATGATCCCAGAGCACCTGGGAGATTTTCCAGGAGTAGAGGAACTCTGCCACTTCTTTCTCCTCCAGCACCACAAATTAAATGTAGGAATCTTAGCCACAGCAGTGTGAGGCCAGGACTCCTTGGAATCCTGTGCTTCCTGGCCAGTTTGGCTGACACTGATACAAAAATAAATAAATAAATAAAAATAAAAAAATACCCACTGCCCTCAATTGGGATCCGACTCATAACGACCCATCCTTGGGTTTCCAAGGTATCACTATGGAAGTAAATTGTCCAACCTTCCTTCTGAGGAGGAGCTGGTGGGTTTGACCTGCCAGCCTTCTGTTTAGAGGTCAAGTGCCATAGGCACTACACTATCAGAGCTCCTAGGCTGACACTGATGACTTTTTTAAATCTGAGCACAGGGAGACAATGAGTGAAATGAAATGTTGATGTCAACATATTAAAGGAAACACTTTTATAGTTGAAATCATGGGCCTTGTTATTCACTTTTCTACACACGAAGGGAGAGGAGGAATTTATCTAGCAGCCCCTTTAGTGCAGTAAGCTACTGATTGTAGATCTGGCTGGTCCCATTCTGAGGAATTTGTGCTAACAAAGGATTTTTCAGCTCAGTCGGGGCTAGGCAAATACCACAAGCACCAGAGACCTGCTGAAATGTCTAAATGGGGACACCCTCCAGAAATGCAGCACGTTATTTCCCCTGAAAGTGTCTTGGTGAATTTAGTGTTTTCTTTTGGCCTTGTTGTTGTTGTGTGCCATCCAGCCAAAACCAACTCATAGCGACCCGTCCTTGGGTTTCCAAGGCAGTGTCACTATGGAAGTAGATTGCCCAACTTTCCTTCCGAGGAGTGCCTGGTGGGTTTGAACCTCCAGCCTTCTGGTTAGCAGTCAAGTGCTTTAGGCACTATTCTACTATACATTAATTAATAAGGCACTCAAGAACTGTAGCTAACCCTTTCTTCCTAAATGTAATGGGTTTGGCACCACCCTGTGGAGATCTTCTTCATCCATGCTGCCTGAATGTTACACTTCCTTCTTAGATATTCTTGTATTAAAATAACTATGTTGTTGTTGTTGTTAAGTGCTGTCAAGTAGGACTCATAGCGACCCCTCCTTGGGTTTCTGAGGCAGTATCACTACTGAAGCAGATTGCCCAATCTTCCTTCTGAGGAGTGGCTGGTGGGTTTGAACTGCCACCTTCTGGTTAGCACTCAAGTGTCTTAGGCACTATGCTACCAGAGCTCCCAGAATAACTATAGGCAGGGGAATATGGGCATTGGTTTGTCATGGACAAAGTGATGTGGATTAAGTTTTACCTTCTTTCAGTCTCATGTGTGAAAGGGGTATTCAGCTGTGAAATAGGACCACATTCTTAGGGTTTTATATGAATCAAATGAATTTATATTTCTGAGGCACTGGTTAATAATAATGGCCATAGGAGTTCTTGAAGATATATTATAAACTCAAGCAGTTGTTTCTCTTCAGACATGCACTGAGTATCTGAATCTTTGTGCAGAAGGCCCACAACCCAAATTGTGTCTCCAGGAGCAGCTGCCTTGGGCTTCCTGTCCACCCTTTCCCCCAGCCCCTTTGTTTGAACAGTAATGGCATATCACTAGAGACTACTCAGGAATTTGTTCTAGAACTGACCCTAGGCTTGTAGGTGGCTCCTTTTTATACAGGTCACAGCCTGGGAGGGAATCTCACTACTGAAGCCAGGGCAGGAGCCTAGACCAGGGCCTTGATTTTCTTTCCCTATTCCTCAGAGTGTGTGGAAGTTTCTTCAGGGTCAAGGCCAGGAAAACATGTGCTTATTTCTCCCATTTGCAAAGAATGTTAAGGTAGTCCTCTCTGTATGCTGAAGAGTCCAAATGTTTGTTCTAGAAACTAAAACAAACCAGATTAAATTGAATGCATAACTTTATACTAATGTCTTCAAAAGTAGACACAGAATAATTGGTTATGTTTTCAAAACAAAGATACAAGAAATATATATTGAAATGTCTTCATTTGTACCCTATAAATGCAATTTCTTTTAGCAAAACATAAACTTGAATCTCTATTCAACTGGGAGAAGTGTAAGCACTGAACAAGTTTATGAAAGAGAACTTCTCTAGGTCTCCTGTATAAATCCTATAAATTAAGAGCTATGTAGTGAGACGGCTCAGTTTAAGGAAAGGTGGTATCATACATTCTGTCACTACTTGTTCCTTCACAAATATAAATGAACTTTCTTTTGCATGCAGGCCATGGGCGAGGCCCTGGCATTAGATAGAGTATATGCAATGATGTAGAACATATATAGCATAAATGATCCCTTTCCAAATATGCTCAGCAGGGAACATAGAACTTCAACAAGGAAGTAAAATGAAGCATGGCAAATGACCTGCCCAAGATTTATCCAGGGGACTGTGAAGTAATGAAAGAGACATATGAGTTGGGGTGGTGTGACAGCAGGGAATGTCAAGGAATGCACCCTGGAGAAGCCTAGAGTTTTTCATTACTGAGCAGGAGCTGACGGAGTGTGTGGATGAGACATGACAGAAGCCCAGCCTTGCAGACACAGACACAAGAGCAGTATTATGTGATGCAGGAGCCATTTCTCCAAATTTAGGATGGAAAGGCAATAAGTGAAGAGGGGTGTCCTGTAAGACTTAATTCCCAAAGGTAATAAATAAAGCTGTTGTTACTACAAATCTTGAGATGAGTTAACTGTTACATATTTTTTTTAAATATATTTATTACATTTCACCTGGGTAAATAAGTTAATACTTAATCCTTATATTGAAATATAAACTGTCAGGAAGGAAGTGATCAAAACTATCTCTCCTCCTATAATTTAAAAAATAAATAAAACTCACTGCCGTTGAGTCAATTTCGACTCATAGCGGCCCCTCCTTGGGTTTCCGAGGCGGCAACCCTATGGAAGTAGATTGCCCAACCTTCCTTCCAAGGAATGGCTGGTGGGTTTGAACCACCAGCCTTCTGGTTAACAGTCAAATGCCTTAGGCACTACACCACCAGAGCTCCTCCTACTACCATTGGTGAAGGTGAAATTGATGGTGCTTTTCTAGAAGACAGTTTGGAAATATGTGTCCAAAATATTTTCTTGTGATCAATTCTTAGAATTTATCCCAAGGATATATATGTGCTTGCATAAAAATGTATATGTTGAACACAGTGTTGTTTACAACAGAGAAAGAGAATAACAACACAGATTTTTATTGTAAGGAAATATATATACAGTATATTTACATGAGGGAATATGACATGAGTTTTCCAATGGATATCTAATGACATGGCAAGTGTCAATTTTTTCAATGTATTTTAAATTAAGAACTACTTAACAGTTTTTGGAGAGGAGACTGCTCGAAATCTCTATAAGATCATTAATATATACACACACACACATACAACTCACAAACACAGATATATACATGTGTGTCAGTTGACACACCTACATGACATACTACAAAATATAAATACTAATTTTCTTTAGTCTTGATCTTATCATAACAATTTTTATTTTCTATGTTTTTCAAAATTTTAGTAAAATTTTGATTTTTATTATTATAAAATAAATATTCCCTTAAAAATTGCAAGATTTAGCCAATGTATCTGCCAGTGTCATGAAAGAAGTTTTTAACTAGATACTGGTATGAATGTGTATGTGTGTATGTATTTCCAGCTTATTGACATGATAGATTCCAGGGACCAGGGCATTATGTGAAATCACCATTATATAAGAGTTGGTAGCCATTTTCTCTCTTCGGGACCAGTTTATTCTCCTGTCATTCACTGTTCATTTAGCTCCCCTAATACAACTAGGCATGTGTGGAGCATGGTGGGTTACCCTCCCCCACCACACCTTTCCCACCACAGTGGAGCCTGCAAGAGTTGAGAGTGGTAGTGGTGATGGTCAGGTGTTACTTACCAACTGAAGCCTTCTAGTGCTCATCCTGGGCAGGGACCCCACCTGTCTTACACCAGCCTTATCCCACCGCCCACCCTAGGTGGGGACCCCAATCTTCTTCTGTCTATCATGGCCCCATGTGGCACCATTTCTTCATACCTCTTTCCCACCTCCCCTCACTGACCTTCCCAGAATCTCCAGGTGCTCTCTGCCCTCCCAATGTCTGCCTATGACTTTGAATCATCCTCCCATTGCCTTGTGCCATCTACGGCTAGAACAAGATATCACAAATGAACAAGGGAAGGCATTCTGCAGCTGGTTGGCTATCATCCCTCATGTGGCCCAGTGGTTGCTGAAGCCTCCATTATGTCACAATCACACATGGACCCCTGACCATGACCATTGGAGGCACTGCCTGAAGAATTTTCCAAAGTTGTTGTAAATGTGAGATGATAGATAAAAGATAGTTGGTAAGTGAGTAGCTGTACATATTTTATCTATCAGCTATCATCTATCTATCTAACCTTTCTTTTAAATAACTCACTTATTACACTTAGGTGCTGTCATCTATGCCACTATAAAAAATGTGACAATGCTTCCTCCCAGTGGTCATCTGAGGAATATGTGCATTACTAACTCAGATATTCCAGCAGTAATGAACTGGAAGAAAAACATAGTAGCTCTACAAAGTTAAAGTGAAATGAATAAAGACTCATGACTACTAAGTTACAAAGTCAGAACTTAAACTTTAGTTTTCCTAACCCTCAAATTCATGCTATTATCGCTACATCATATTTTCTCTATTCAATGTAGTGCTCTGCACTGATTCTGAAAATCTAAATGGAATATAAATGAAAATATGTTTTTTTTTTTTCAAATCAAAGCAATGCAAGAACACATATTGTGCAAAATACACACAATATAGAGTGATGTGCAATGCACTTTTTGTCTTGTATTACTAAGTTCAGAGGACTGTAGTACTTACAAGGGTTAAAACATTCTGAAATGTTTGCCCAGATCTTTCTATCACACAGAAACGGGCAAGGGAATCTTGGATATAAGCAGCTTCCAGGTTTTCTCAGAGATGGGTAAATGTGTGAGGAAGCGCTGCCTTCTAATGAGTATTTTCCTTGACTATGTTAGTATCCCACAGAACATCTTGAAGGCTTGCTTTTCAGCTAGGTGTGCTTCTCCTGTGTCTTTTCAGAGTCTGTACTTTCAGAGGGTGATGACAAAGTGGATAGTTGTTTCCAGGTAGTTGTCATTTTCCAGCACACTTGTTCATAAAATGTGGCTGCCTAGTGGAGACTTTCCAGTGCATCACTTCTGGTGCATGTTGCAGAGTGCAATTGTTCCACACTACACAGTGCTAGCCAGCCATATGTTCTTTAGGGAACACAACTGATGGTGGCTCGCAGAGGATGGTCACTAGATCTAGTCTCTGGACTTAGGCCTTGTACTTTTTTTGCAAAGAAAGGCCCCAGCTACTGCTTGGGATGAGTTCTCTTTGACATGACCAGGCCACCTTCTGAATGACTAAAGTGCAGCTATAGCAACAGCTCTGAAATGCATCACTCTTTTTACCAAAGATTACCATTGAGGAAACTGCTCAGTACTTTACAAAGTGTCTTCTCCTTGAGAATCAAAAGGAAAATATCTGTTTCTCTCTTTGGAATCAGGCAGATTTGTGCTTCTGAGCAAGTAGGGGACTTCTGTCTTCAGGCTCTGTAAAGAGATGAACCAGTGGATAGTAGAAAGTTGTTCAGGAACAAAATCACAGACTGGCCCAGAACTAGAGCACTAAGACAGATTTTGGTACTGTGATTGAGGTACTGCTCTAATAGATACCTAAAATCTCTAAACAGGTTTGGAATTGGGCAATGAATAGAAGCTAGAAGAATTTTAAGGAGAAAGGCTTAGATTGACTTTAAGAGACTGTTGGTAGAATTATGGAGGTGAAAGGCAATTCTCATGTCAGATCAGAAGGAAGTGAGGGGAATTGTAACACCAAAGATGGTAGAGAGATGGTAGCAGCAGAGGCATCAGAACCAAGAGACCATCATGAGACAGTGAGGCAGGCTTCCAGGCCCACAGAGGAAGAGAGCTGAGTGTCTTTGGGCATGAAGCATCCAGGCGGAGTGGGTTGCCTTTGGTCACTAATTGGTGGAACTGAAGAGCTTTGTAACACTTGCCAGAAAAGAGCAGAGGACAGGCTGGCCTCTTTGAGAGACCAAGGAAATAGGAAGCAGAAGCTGAAGAGACAAGGAAGATGGGAAGCAGAGCTGCTTAGTCTCTGAAAGACAGGACCATGGCCTCTGGTTTCAAAAGGTAGAACAGCTACAGCCTCCTAGGTTTTAAAGAGTCAGATCACATAGCTAGTGTAAATGGCACTTTTCTTCATTTCTTTTTCAGAGTTCTCTTTTTTTAATTTTAGAGGAATCTGACTGCTTTTTGTATGTTGATCTTGTACCTTGCCATGTTGCAGAATCCTTTATGAATTCCAGTAGTTTCTTTTTTGAGTATATGGGATTTTCTATGTATAGGATCATATTGTTTACAAATAATACAATTTTACTTCCTCTTTGCCAATCTGGAAGTCTTTTACTTCCTTTTCTTGCCATATTGCTGGCTAGGACTTCCAATACAATATTGAATATGAATTGTGATAAAGGGCTTCCTTCTCTGGTTCCCATTTGGAAATTAAATGATTTCAGTCTCTCTCCACTGAAAATAATGTTGGCCAATGCTAAATCTCCATGCTAATTTAGTTTTAAACTTTCTAATGTGCTCTAGTCAGAGCTGTCAGTATTACTCAATTACAAAGATGCTTCAAATCACGTGGATTCACCTGCATATGTTACAAGCACACACAGTTGTTTTCATTGCTGCCATTGTTTTTATAGTTGTGGATTTTGTCAAGTTTTCTGGAGCTTTAGATACAATATTGTCATAATTAGTATTTATGAAACTATATCAACAACTTATTTAGAATGAAGTAGTGATTATAGGAAAAGAAGGAGAAGAATAAAAAAGACTTCCTTCTACTCAATTCCTAACAATGTAGTAACTAATAATGTTGTAATTCAGTGTAGAATGATTTTACAAAAGAAACATTACATTTAAGCAATTTACATCTTATTTATCACATATTATGCTATGATTAAAATTGGCAATAAAAATTGGTAATAAAATAAGGATTCCGTATGGTTTGGTATGGGAGGAGGTTCATGGGGGTGGGGGTGACATCATAAGCTACTGTACTGGCTACCATACTGGACAACACCAAGGATAGTGATGCCACTGCATTAATATAATGAAAAAGGTCTCATGCCTTTCATATCAATTAATGCTAAAAGTAGAAGGCAGGAGAGAGGAAAAATGGAAACACTTCTCAAAGACAAAATGAGTGAACTGCATTTGGGCTAGATCACCTTTGTCACGGCACTGATTTGAACAGATGTTTTCAATAAAACATGAAGCTGTTTATGGCAAAAAAAAAATGTTGACAATTGTTTTTGTTTTGTTTATATGTTCTTATTTTCATTGAGGACTTTATCTTTTATTCCTATATTGCTGAGTATTTTTATCAAGAATGGTTGTTAGATTTTGTAAAATGCCTTTTCTGTGTCTACTAATACAATCATGTGAATATTTTCCTGTGTTTTACATATGTGGTAGATTATGTTGATTATTTTTCTCATATTTAAATGTCTTTGCATACCTGGTATGACACCTACTTGGTTATGATGTATTATTTTTTTTGATATGTTGTTGGATTTTATTGGCTAGGATTTTGTTGAAAATTTTCATCTATGTTCATCAGGGACATTGGTATATAATTTTATTTTTTAGTGATGTCTTTACTTGATTTTGGTATCAGGTAATGCTTGTTTCATAAAATGAACTTGAGAGTATTCCATCTTTTTCTATGTTCTGGACTAGTTTGAATAGATTTGGTGTCAAATCTTCCTGGGAAATGTAGCAGAATTAGCCAGAGAAGATCTCTGGGACAGGACTAGTTTTGTTGGGAGTTTTTTTGTTTTGTTTTGTTTTCATGACTTGTGCAGTTTCTTCTTTTGTAATTGTTCTCTTACAATTTTCTATCTCTGATTGCAGTAGTTTGGGCTGGTTGTGTGTCCATACATTTGTCAATTTCTTCTAGATTTTCAAATTTGTTGGAGTACAGTTCTTCATGGCATTCTGTTATTATCCCATTTATTTCAGTTGTTTCTGTTGTGATGTCACATCTGTTTCTCATTCATGTAATATGTGACTTCTCTTTCTTTTCCTTTGTTAAATTAGCCAGTGGTTTCTGAATTTTATTGATTATTTCAAAGAACCAACTTCTAGTCTTGTTAATTCTTTTTATTGTTATTCTGTTATGTTTCATTTACTTCTGTTCAAATTATTATTTCCTTTCTTCTTGTGATTGTAGGCTTTTTTTTTTTTTGCTGTCATTTTATCATTGTTGGCTATGTTAAGGTGTTGATTTTTGTTCTTTCTTCTTTATTGATGTGCACATTTATTGCTATAAATTGTTCTCTAAGAGATGATTTCACTGTGTCCCAAAGATTTGGTATGTTGGTTTTACATTCTCATTTGATTCAAGAAACTTTTTTACTTCATTTTTTTATTCTACTATCCAACAGTTTTTAAGAAGGGTATTGTTCAATTTCTGTGTATTTGATGTTTTTTTTTCCTTGATCTTACTGTTGATAATTTCTAATTTTACAGTATAGATACCTTGTAGTACTTCAATCTTTTCAAAGTTATTGGGGCTTACTTTGTGGCTTAACGTATGGTCTATTTTGCAGAATGTGTTAGGTGTGCTGGAAAATAATTTAGGAGCTCTGGTGGTGTAGAGCCTAAGGTATTTGACTGCTGATCAGAAGGCTGGTGGTTCAAACCCACTAGCCATTTCTCAGAAGCAATATTGGGCAATCTACTTCCATAGAGATACTGCCTCAGAAATCCAAAGAGGGGTCCTTATGAGTTGAATTGACTCAACAGCAGTGATTTTGTTTTCTTGTGTGTTTGTTTTTTATTGGGTAGAATGATCTGTAAATGTCTACAAGATCAAGTTGGTTGATTGTGTTGTTTAAATGTTCTGTACCTGTATTGAGTTTCTTTCTAGTTGCTCTATCCTTCATCAAAAGTGATATATTAAAGATTCATACTATTATTGTGGAGTTGTTTGTTTTTTCTTTCAATTCTGGTAAAGTTTGATTTATGTATTTAAGACCACCACTTCTCTGTTGGTTTGTTGTACTGTGGTGGCTTGCATATTGCTATGAGGCTAGAGGCTATGCCACCAGGATTTCAAATTCCTGCCGGATCACTTAGTGGGAAGGTTTCAGCAAAGCTTCCAGATTAAGACAAGCTTGGAAGGTGGAAGGGGCCATCCACTTCTCAATGAATTGGCCAGTGAAAACCTTATGAATAGGAGTGAAACACTGTCTGATATATTACTGGAAAACATGATGAATAGCCCTGAAGCACTGTCAAATGTAGGGCCAAAAGATGAGTCCCTCAGGTCAGACTCAAAAAAAAAAAAAAAAACAAAACTCACTGCTGTCAAGTTGGATCTGACTCTTAGCGACCCCTCCTTGGGTTTCTGAGGTGGTATCTCTATGGAAGTAGATTGCCCAATCTTCCTTCAGAGGAATGGCTGGTGGATTTGAACCACCAGACTTCTGGTTAGCAGTCAAGTGTCTTAGGCACTTACACCACCAGAGAAGGCAATCAAAATATGATTGGGGAAAAGCTGCTGTCTCTATATAGACTTGACCTTAAGGACATAGATAGAATAAAGCTTTCGGTACTTCCATTTACTGATGTGGCACTACTCAAAATGGGGAGAAATGGCTGCAAACATCCATTAATAATTGGAATGTGGAATGTATGAAGTATGAATCTAGAAAAATTGGAAGTTGTCAAACATGAAATGGAATGCATAAAGTGAGATGAAATGGACTGGTTTTGTCCGTTTTGAATCAGACAACCATATGATCTACTATGCCAAGAATGACTAATTGAAGAGGAATGGCATGGCATTCATTGTCACAAAGAATGTTTCAAGATCTACCCTGAAGTACAATGCTGTCAGTGATACTATCCACAAACCTACAAGGAGGACCAGTCAGTATTACTATTATTCAAATTTACACACCAACCACCCAAGTAAAACATGAGGAAACTGAAGATTTTTATCAACTTCTGCAGTCTGAAATTGACTGAACCTGCAACCAAGATGTGTTGATTATCACTGGTGACTGGAATGCAAAAGTTGGAAACAGAAGAATCACCAGTAGTTGGAAAATATGGCCTTGGTGAAAGAAATGAAATGACGCTGGAGATCACAGCATCATAACCATATGCCCCCAATGAAGGAGGCTCAAAGTGCCTAATTCATTGAGAAGTGGATGGCCCCTTCCACCTTCCAAGCCTGTCTTAATCTGGAAGCTTTGCTGAAACCTTCCCACTAAGTGATCCGGCAGGTATTTGTCTATGCCCCCAATGAAGGAGCCTCAAAGTGCCTAAATCAACTTTATTATGGTTATGTCCCCTTGTTCAATTGATCCTTTAATCGTTATATAATGTACTTCCTTGTCTCTTTTGGTGCTTTTGTCTTAAAGTCAATTTTATCAGAAATTAATATTGCCACTCCTGCTCTTTGCTCTTTAATGGGGAGTTCTGGTGGTGTAGTGCCTAAGGCATTTGACTACTAACCAGAAAGCTGGTGGTTCAAACCCACCAGCCACTCCTCAGAATGAAGATTGGACAATCTACTTCCATAGTGATACTGCCTCAGAAACCCAAGGATAGGTCTCTCTGAGTCTATCTGACTCGATGGCAGTGAGTAGTAGTAGTAGTAGCTTTTTATGATTGCCATATCATTGTGATTCCTCTCTATTTTGAAGTTTTGTAATTACACCATTTACTTCTTCTCTTTGCTTTCTAGTTGTCATTGTTTACAAATCAAAATTTCTGCTCCCTTATTTTCAGTTTTTCAGGCTTATTTTATGTTTTATGCTTCTACATCTAAGTAATGCTGTTGTGTGTCTTAATCTCAAGTCTGCCATTGTTGGTTCTCTGTTCAGAGGACTCCCATTAGCATTTCT
The DNA here is from genome assembly GCF_000298275.1 of Orycteropus afer afer. Taxonomy (NCBI): domain Eukaryota; kingdom Metazoa; phylum Chordata; class Mammalia; order Tubulidentata; family Orycteropodidae; genus Orycteropus; species Orycteropus afer. The sequence continues at coordinate 3,178,557 of NW_006921733.1, forward strand.
TGTTAGGTTGCTCTGGATTTTACAAATTCAATTAATTTCTGTTCATCTGAAAATGTCCTCATTTTACCGTTGAGAGATAATTATGCTGGATACATAATTCTTGGCTGGCAATATTTCTCTTTCAGGATTTCATATATGTCATCCTATTGTCTTCTTGCCTGCATGATTTCCACTGAGAAATCAGATTTTAGTCTAGTTAGTCTACTTTATAGGTAACATCATTTTTCCAGCACTAATTATTTCAGGATTCTTTTCTTCGGTTTTGGAAAGTTTGATTATGTTATGTCTTGGTGATTTTCTGTTGGGGTCAATCTTATTTGGGGTTTGTTGAGTTTCTGGAATGTATATCTTCTTGTCTTTAATGATATTAATGAAGTTTTCCTTCTACAAATCTTTGATAATTTTTTCAGTGTGTTTTTGGTCCTTCCTGTTCTGAAATTCTGATCACCCATAAATTATTCCTCTTGATGGTGTCTCACATAATTCTCCACTCTCTTCTTTTTGTTGTTGTTCATCTTTATTTCATATTGTTCCTCTAACAAATTAATATTAAGAGATTAGTTTTAAAATTCATTAATTCTATTGTTTTGGTTACCTAGTGCTGCTCTGACAAGAATATGCCACAAATGGGATGGCCTTCACAAACAGGAGCTTATTCTCTTACAGTTCAGGAGGCTAGAAGTCCAAGTTCAAAGTGCCAGGCTCTAGGGGCTGTGTGAAAGCCCTAGACCTTGGGCTACAGCTCTGCCCCCTGGTCCTGGCCCACTGAAGCTAGAGGCATCTCTTCACTCAGGCAGCAGCTGGTTGCTGAGGCTAATAAGCCCAAGGTGAACAAATAAAATGGCATAGTCCCAATTTTACCAAACCACATGGCAGGTCATTAATTCAAGTCCATTGTAAGTTCCAAGGTAAGCAGAGCATGGCAGGCTGCTGAACAATGACATAGGTACATGCAGGGTCCAAGTGTACCATGAGCTAGAGACCATTCTCCAAGGCTTCTCTTTACATACAGGAAGCAGACCACATCCTTAAGGCAGCTACTCAGCTGCTCCAATAGATTCCACCAAGGAGTTAATTACTAATCTCACCATGGGGAATGACTACATTCATCTGCCCAGCCACTCAACCAGGACCAGCCAAGTTAACATACTAGTTTAACTACCACATCTATGTTCAATTGATTCAATGTTATTCCTTTGACCTTCTAAGGTGTGATATAGTACTAAAATTTTATTATTAATCTTCTGGATTTCTATTCTGTTTTTCTATAATTTTGATTTTTTTTTCATTCATTTTATTAATCCGTTCTTTTGTTGCTTTCCTTATTTCTTCTAGAATTTCTTCTATAATTTCATGTTTTCCTTGAGTTTGACTATGATTTCTTGATATTTTGCTTTCTTTGATCTTTTTGTTAATCTGGTGAAGCAGTCTAAGTATTATTATTTAGAATTCCTTAACAGATAACTCTAATAGCATTACTTCCTCAGGAAGATTTTCTGGTCCTGTATTTTCATCACATGTGTGAATCATCTTGTCCTGTTTTTCTTTTTTCTTTCTTTCTTTTTTTTTTCTGTGTGATATGAAGTAGTCTGTTGTCTCTGCTGCACCATGATGTTATTTTATTAATTAGTGGATTGTAGATTGGTTTTCTTCATTCTGATTTTGTTTTGTTTAAGCATAGCTAAGCAATGAGGTAGGTATCCTATTCTGCTTGCTAGTTTGGTAGCACTGCAATGTTCACTATTTGTCTCTGGGTGAATCTGGTAGCAGGTGGATGTGTGGACATAAGTATCTAATCTCTGGTCATGTAGAGTAGTTGAGTGAAGGTTGGACAGGTATTAACTTCTATCTCTTGTTGATCTAGGGTACTGAAGTAGACAGTGACACTTACCCAGTGGGTGGGGTAGGGCTAAGTAGTGTTGCTGGCTACTGACTGATGGAGGTTAAAAAGTGTAATAAGGAAAAAGAAAAGAAAAGAAAATATAAGAGGAGGTAAGAGGAAATAACTAGGTAAATCAAAACTAAACTCACTACCATCAAGTCGGATTCAACTCATAGTGACTCATATCACTACAGAAGTGGATGGCCCAATCTTCCTTCTGAGGAGTTGCTGGTGGGTTTGAACCTACAGCCTTCTGGTTAGCACTCAAAAGCCTTAGACAATATACTACCAGAGCTCCCAAATACAGAAAAAGAGAGACCCACATATTACCAGTGGAAACACTAGCTGCCAAACAGGACTATGGTGGGTACAAGGTGCTTCTTCCATGGGATCATTCAATGCCAATTGTAGAGGGTCTTGGATGGGCACTGTTGACCATGGAGATGGCAGGGTGTAGTGCACCATTATGCAGGATGATAATAAATAAAAAGAGAAAGGAAGAGGAAGGAAACAAAGAAAATTAATTTAAAAAAAAAAATTAAAAAGTGAGAGAAGAGGGAAGAGCTAAGAAGAAAGAAAAAGGAAAGTTCCAATAAGATGGTAGAATAGGAAGAAAAACTACATATACCCTCTTCAACAAAGAAATGAGAAACCAATTGACACAGATATAGAAGATAATCCTGGAGTCCTGAGCTTTGAAAAGAAAGAAACACAAGTAGATTAAACACCAACTGGCAGAAGAACTTGAATGAAAACAGTGAATAAGGAGACTAAAGGAGCTGTGGACTATCAGCTATCCTGATGGCATGGACAGTATGAATATTTTCAAGTGGTTTTAGTTGAGAATTAACCTAAAAATCAACCCTACTTGCCAAGGGCTGTGTGGATGATTGTGCTGATGGCTGATGACTAAAAAGGGAACGAGCAAAGAGGAGACTGAACTATGGACTTTCAGCTGTCCAGAAGGTTCAGCCATTTTGAATATTTACAAGTGGTAGCCATTTGGATGTTTAAAGTAAGAGTGTTCTAGTTCAGATTCCAGGGACCTAAGAATAGGCTGTGCTTGCCAAGGACAACATGGATATATGAGGCTGACAACTAGAAAGGAGACAGATGGTGAGTGTGTAAGTGCTGCCAACTAGAGAATAGAGGAGCACAGTACCTTCTTACTCAGATACAACCAAACAAATCAAAGTAAACAAAAATCTTGGCAAATCACTCCAACATACAATCACCAATTAAATATAAACACAAATACATCACTATGTCTCGGAGACCACAGACCACTACAGTGCACACAGAGAAGCAAGATAAAGCAGGAGAAACAAGGCACCAGGACAGAGCCAGAACACATCCCTGAGGAAGAAGCAGAATTGGAACTCCCTCATAAGGAATTCAAAAGAATTATATTTAGGTATCTTAAAAGGATTGAGAGACAGATCAAGGAAAACACTGACAAAATTGAGGAAAATGTAGACAAAATCATAAAACAATTTCAGAAGACAATAAAAGAAAAAAATGACAAAATAAATGAAAAATTAGAAATTATACAAAATCTACAGATTGCAATCCAGAAGATTAATACTAAATTTTCAGAAACAGATAACATATTGAATGCACAAGGAGTAAAATTGAATCAATGAAAGACAGAATTAGTGATATTGAAGACAAAAACTTCAATACTTCTTTGGAAAGGGGATCAATCAGAAAAAATATCAAAACAAAATGAAGAAAGCCTAAGATTCACGTGAGATACCACCAAGAGGAACAACCTGTGTGTAATCAGAATTTCAGAACAGGAAGAGACAAACCACAGAGAAAATTGTCAAACATTTGTTGCAAGAGAATTTCACTGATGTGATGAAGACAAGAATATATCCATTCAAGAAGTTCAATGAAACCAAACAGAAAAGACACCAAAAGAAAATCACCAAGACACACCATTATCAAACTCACCAAAACCAAAGACAAAGAAAGAATCATGAAAACAGTACAGGAAAAACAAAAAGTTACTACAAAGGGAAACCAGTAAGATTAAGCTCTGATTTCTCAGCAGAATCATGCAGGTAAGAAGGAAGTGGGATGGTATATATAAAACCCTGAAAGGAAAAAAATGTTCCAACCAAGAATTATATACCCAGCAAAGTTGTCCCTCTAATATTATGGTTAAACTAGGACATTTCCAGATAAATAGAAATTAAGGGAATTTGCTAAAATCAGACCAACCTTACAAGAGAGGCTAAAGGAAGTCCTTTGGACAGAGAACCAACAAAAAACAACCAACCATTAACACACATCATGGCATAACCCAGAAACCATAAGCCTACAAGATTGTAAACAGGGAACCAGACACATCAATTGGCAAATGAGGAAAAAAAAAAAAAAAAAAAAAAAAAAAAAGGAAAAATACAGTGCTGTTCCAGAATGTGTAAATGGAGAAAGTCAAGCCAATTGCAAGATAGAATGCACTTTTCTAAACTTGGGAAGAAACTTATAAAGCACAGAGTAAACTCAAAGAAAAATGATAAACCTTCACATCAAAATAAAAAGAGGACAAGCACAAATATTTAGCAAATACTAAAACAATAGCAATTAAGGAAGTGATAACACTATTCATAAACAAAACAAGCTCAGCACAGAAAATTATATGGAACAACAAGATCAGCAACACCATGAAAAAATATATAACAAAATGACAGCAAAAATTTCACACTGTCAATAATTACAGTGAATGTCAATGGATTAAATGCACCACTCAAGAGATGGAGAGTTGCAGACTGGATAAGAAAACATAACCCATGAATAGGCTGTCTACAAGTGACACATCTTAGAGACAAAGACAAAGACAGACTAAAAATCAAAGGTTGGAAAAAGATCTATCAAGCAAATGGCATAAAAGAGCAGGAGTCACAATATTAACTTCTGACAAAATTGACTTTAAGACAAAAACCACCATAACAGACAAGAAAGGACATTATATAATGATTAAAGGATTGATTGAACAAGAGAACATAACTATAATAAATATCTATGCACCCAATGAAAGAGCCCTAAAATAAATAAATCAGACTTTAAAAGAATAGAAAATACAAACAGTTGACTCCACAGCCATAGTTGGAGACTTCAATATACCACTTTCAATCACAGATAGAAAAACTGGAAAGAAACTCAACAAAGACACAGAGCTAAACAATACAATTCATCAACTTGACCTTATAGACATCTACAGAGCACTTCACCCAACAACAGAACAGTACACATTCCTTTCCAGTGCACATGGAACATTCTTCAGGATACACGATATGGTAGGCTACAAAGCAATTTTAAAACATTGAAATACTTAAAAGTAAATTCTTAGGTCACAATGCTATGAAATTAGAAATCAATTATAGGATGATGAACAGAAAAAGAGGAAACACATAGAAAATGAATAACACCTTCCTTAAAAATGACCGGGTAAAATAAAAAATAAAATTTGAAATTAAATAATTCCTTGAATCAAATAAAAATGAAAACACAAAATACCAAAATCTTTGGGACACAGCAAAAGAAATGATTAGAGGCCAATTTATAGCAATAAATTCACACACGCACACACACACACAGAAGCCAAAATAAACACCTTTACACAACATCTCCAACAATTAGAAAACAACAACAATAACAACAACAAAAAGCCTACAGTCACCAGAAGAAAAGAAATAATAAAGACCTGAGAAGAAATAAATGAAACAGAAAATAGAAGACAATAGAAATAAATCAAGACTAGAAGTTGATTTTTTGAAAAGATTAATAAAATTGATAAACCACTGGCAAATTTAACAGAGGGAAAGAGGGAGAGAATACTAATAACATGAATAAGAAATGAATTGAGTGACACCACAACAGAACCAACAGAAATTAAGTGAATAATGTCAGGATACTATGAAGAACTATACTCCAATAAATTTGAAAATCTGGAAGAAATGGACAGATTTCTAGAAACACACCACTTACCTAAACTAACACAGACTGAGGTGTAAAATTTGAACAGACTCATAACAAAAGAAGAAATTGAACAGGTCATTAAAAAAAAATTACCAACAAAATAAAACCCTGGCCCAGACGATGTCACTGGAGAATTCTACCAAACATTCAGAGAAGAACTGACACCAATCCTACTCAAACTATTCCAGAACATAGAAAAAGATGGACTCCTCCTAAATTCATTTTATGAAGCAAGCATAACCTTAATACCAAAACTAGGAAAAGACATCATTAAAAATGAAAACTACAGACAAATATCCACCACGAATATAGATGCAAAAATCTTCAAAAAATCCTAGCCATTAGACTCCAACAACATATCAAAAAAATAATATATTATGACCAAGTGGGGTTCATACCAGGCATGCAAGGATGGTTCAACATTAGGAAAACAATCAGTGTCATCCATCACATAAATGAAAAAGAACCACATAATCATATCAATTGATGCAGAAAAGGCATTTGATAAAGTCCAACACCCATTCCTGATAAAACCTCTCAGCAAAATAGAAATAGGAGAAAATTCCTCAATGTAGTAAAGACCATATATGCAAAACCAACAGCCAACATTATTCTCAGTGGGGAGACACTGAAACCATTTCCCTTGCAAACAAGAACTAGAGAAGAATGTCCTCAATCACCACTTCTATTCAACATTGTACTAGAAGTTCTAGCCAGTGCAATAAGGCAAGAAAGGGAAATAAAAGGCATCCCAATTAGTAAGGAAGAAGTAAAATTTTCTCTATTTAATGATGACATGATCCCATACACAGAAAACCCAAAAGACTCGGGGAGGGGGGACTAGAACTGATTGACAGATTTAACACAGTGGCAGGATACAAGATCAACATCCAAAATTCAGTTGGATCCCTCTATACCAGCAAAGAGATCCCTGAAAAGGAAACAAGGAAATCAATATCATTTACAATAGCTACTAGAAGCATAAAATACTTGGGAATAAACCTTACCAGGGACACAAAAGACCTATACAAACAAAACTACAAAACACTACTTCAAGAAGCCATAAGAGATCTACATAAATGGAAGAACATACCATGCTCATGGACAGGAAGATTGAAAGTTATGAAAATGTCAATACTACACAAAGAAATCTAATAATAAAATTCAATCCCAATCCAGATTCCATCAACACTCTTAAAGGATATGGAAAAATGAATCATTAATTTTATCTGTAAAGGAAAGAGACCTCAGATAAGGAAAGCACTATTGAAGAAGAAGAACAAAGTAGGAGGTCTCACACTCCCAAATCTCAAAACCTCCTATACAGCCACAGTAGTCAAAACAGCCTGATGCTGGTACAATGACAGAACACATAGACCAGTGGAATGGAATAGAGATCCAAAAAATATATCCATTGACCTAAGGTCAGCTGATTTTTGACAAAGGCTGAAATCCATTAAATGAGCAAGAGAGGGTCTCTTTAATAAATGGTGCTGGCAAAACTGGATATCCATTTGCAGGAAAATGAAACAAGATCCGTACCTCACACCACACATGAAAACTAACTCCAGATGGATCAAAGACTTAAATGTAAAACCTAAAACTATAAAGCTCCTCAAGGAAAAACGAGGGGCAAATTTAGGGGCCCTAATTGATGGTATAAATAGACTGTCAAGCATAACCCAAAATGAACAAGCAACAGAAGATAAACTAGATGAATGGAACCTTCTAAAAATTAAATTTTTATGTGCTTTCAAAGACTTCTCCAAAACAGTCAAAAGAGAACCTACAGATTGGGGGAAAAACATTCGGCAATGACATAGCTGACAAGGGACTTACCTCTGAAATTTATAGAAAACTCCAACACCTCAACACCAAAAAGACAAACAACTCAATTAAAAAATGGGCAAAACATATGAATAGTCACTTCACCAAAAAAGGATATTCAGGTGGCCAATTAACACATGAAGAAATGTTCACAATCATTAGCCATTGTTGTTGTTATGTGCTGTCGAGTCATCCCTGACTCATAGCGACCCCTCCTTGGGTTTCCGAGGCAGTATCACTACAGAAGTAAGATAGCCCAACCTTCCTTCCGAGAAGTGGCTGATGGGTTTGAACTGCCAGCCATCTGGTGAGCAGTCAAGTGCCTTAGCCACTATGTTAGCAGAGCTCCCATTAGCCATTCGAGAGATGCAAATCAAAACAACAATGAGATACCATCTGGCCCCAGCACTACTAGCAAAGTTCAGCAACACAGAAAATAACAAATGCTGGTGAAGATCTGGAGACAGTGGGACTTTCATACACTGCTAGTTGGATGTAAAATGATACAACCATTGGAAAGAGGTATGGCGATTGCTTAAAAAGTTAGAATTAGAAATACCATTTGTCCAACAATCCCATTACTAGTTATATATCCAAATGAAGTGAGAGCCAGGAGAAGAACAGATATATGCACATCCACGTTCATTGGAGAACTATTTGCAATAGCCAAAAGATGGAAACTACCTATGTGCCCATCAACAGAAGAATGGATAACCAAACTATGCTACATACACACATGGTATATTAAGCAGCCCTAAAGAATAAAGTAGAATCTGTGAAATACCGCATAACATGGATGAACTTGGACAGTATGCTGAGTGAAATAAGTCAATCACAGAAGGACAAATATTGTAAGTTCATTATTGTAAAACATCAAGGAAAAGTTTATATATGGAAGTAAGCTTTCTTTGTTGGGTACTGGAGGAGGGGAAACTCTGCAAAAACAAAAACAAAAAAGAAATAGGAAAAAAAAAAATGGCATAACACTGACACAAGTGCTAGCAGCCAAACATAGCTGCAGCAGGAACATGGTGCTAACCCTATGGGATTGCACACCAACAGGAGAGGTGCAGCAGCAGGTCCTGCCAACAGTAGTTGTTGTTGTTGTTAAGTGCCGTCAAGTCAGAGCCGACTTATAGCGACCCCTCCTTTGGTTTCCAAGGCAGTATCACTATGGAAGTAGATTGCCCCATCTTCCTTGAGGTGGGGTTAAATAGAAGAAAAAGGAACAGAGGAAGAAAGAAAAGGAAAAAAAAAAAAAAAACAGAGAGGAAAGAGAGAATAACTAATAAGAAAGAAAAAAGGAAAAGAAAAAGAATAAAAAGCAGCACAACAATGGATTACTGAACTATGGTACCTACCCACAATGGAACACTATGCAACCCTAAAGAATAACAAAGAATCTGCAAAACACCACATAACATGGATGAAATTGGAGGACATTATGCTGAATGAAATAAGTCAATCACAGAAGGACAAATATTGTGTTAGTCAGTTATTGTAAAAAGTCAAGGAAAGGTTTCTATATGGAAGGAAATATTCTTTGTTAGTTACCAGGGGTGGGAGGGGAAGGGAGAGAACACAGTTAGATAGGTAGAGACAAGTATTGATTGGGTGAAGAGAAGGGCAATGTACCAAATGTGAGTGATCAACACAGTGGCACTGAGGAAGAGGAAGACATAGAGAGGTTCATGGGAGGTACAGACAACAAAGATCAACCTTTTTGCACATATAGTACTGCATTGTCAGTGAAGGCAAACATGGATATATGGGTGGATAGATGGGTGGACAGTCTGAACTGTTAGGTATGTCTATGCAGGGGGGAGTGTGCCCAAGACCATGTATAGGATTGGCAGACAATATTTCTGCAAGTGTACTGCTATGTTCTGTAAGATTTCCCAGGTATATAATAGAGCTGACAAGTGGCAGGGTGTAGTTATTTCTTGGCCACAGTCAGCTACCCAGAGGAAGCGAGTAGCTGGACCTGTGGGCTCAGGAACATAGTCCCAGGGGACATCAAGCTCAACTGGCATAACATACTACACAAAACATTGTTCCACATCCTATTTTGGCGAGTAGCGGCTGGGATCTTAAAAGCTTACAAGCGGCCATCTAGATGTAACGATGGGTCTCCCCTCATCCAGAGCAAATAAAAATGAAGCAAATCAAAGATTTATGGAAACAATTAGTTCAAGTGACTGGTGCACCATGAAATCCTCAGCCTATATGACTATGAGAACAAAAGAACTAGATGGTTAACAGCTACCACTGTCAACCACTCACAGGGGAATCTGTGTAGGAGATCCTGGGTAGAGTGGAAGAATAAGGTGGAACAAAACTCAAAATCATTTGAAAAAAAGAAAAAGGGACCAGGTTTGCTGGTCTGATAGAGCCTGATAGAACCAGTGAGACTATGGCCCCTGGCTGCCCTTCAGGTCTGGAACTGAACCCACTCCTGTGTTTTCTAGTCAAACAAAAGACGGGCATATGAGCTGAACATTTACATTAGGTAGATACACTCCTTGGAGAGAATAATCATGGAAGAATAGAAGGGCTGTGTATGAACAGTGAGACAGACAGCTCAGGGGGCAGGAGCATATGAAGGGAAGGACTCAGTGAAGAGGTGGCTATGGGTAGGAAGTAGGAGGGGAACTGTTACATTGTGGTAAACTATAGTCAACATCATGAGACAAAGTGTATGTAAATTGCTGTATGGAAAGTGAATTTGCTCTGTAAACTTTCACCCAAATCACAATGGAAAAAAAAAAAAAAAAAAGTATTACTATAAACGCTGGGGTGGGGAGGGAAGCATAATACTGGCACAAGCACTAGCTTCCAAACATGGCTGCAGCAAGAATGTGGCCCTTGCATTCTGATAGTTTGGACCACCTATCACAGAGGGGTGGGCACTGCTGACCACAGAGGTAGCAGGGACAGGTCACCCACTCTACAGATTAATAAAAGGGGGGTGATGGGAAGATAAAGGGAAGAAGGAACGGAACAGAACAAAATATTAATGAAAAAAGGAGGGGAAGTAGGAAGAACTAGAAAAAGTAAAATGAAAACAAAAAAGGAAAAAGAAAAAAAAAGTGGCAAAGTGCTGTAGGGTAAGATGATCTGACCAGCTGCTGTGTGAGTAAGGATTGGAGGGGGCTCATCTCTGGTCGCCAGCAGGTTGGCTGAGCTATAAGAGGAGATTGCATCTCTTTAGTCTCCATTCACTGATGTGGGTGCCAGTGCAGTCCTGAATTAGCAAAATCAGTTATCTAGTTCCTGCCATGATCAGAATGCTGCTTGCAATAAAATGGCCACACTGTGCCCAGTCAGTTGGCAATTAACTGCTCTGTATGTCTCCTTGTTCACTGTTTTCATTTAGACTCTACCTCCAGTCAATATTTGATCTGCTTCTTTATCCTTTGTTATAATGCTCTGTCATCTGAATCCATTTCACTTGGTTTCTCAGGTCTTCATTGGAGGGTCAAGGTGTTGTGTCTGCCTAGTCCATCATCTTTAAGAATAACCCATAGATACTTTTTAGAAATTTATTTTTTCAAACATTGCCAGACATATGTCTTATGTTAAAATCATATTACACGCATCCAAATTTGTTCTATATTTTTAATGTGTCATCATTTTTAATTACGTCCAGAGACCAAAAAAAAAAAAAAAAGAAAAATTTAGAACATACAATGTTTTTGCTAAAAAAACATTACCTAATTTTATATTTCGTCTCATGTTTGCTATCATAAGTGATATCTTAGTGGAGTCCTTTGTGCAGAAAGCTTAGTCCATATTCCTACTCATTTCTTTAAAATATACTCTGCACAGGAATTACCAGGTCAAAGTATGTCACCAGTGTTTCAAGGCCCAACTGCAGCACAGATAGGTTGTACCCTTTAAGCACTCAAAGATGGAGGCCATTCACCTTATAATTAGTATTTGCACTAGTAATTAGCATTATCATTTCACCATCTTTGCTAAATCAGTAAGTAAAAATATTAAACCAAAAATTATCACATTTTTTAATTCACAGCACTTTCAAGTGGAACTATTTCCATATTTGAAATGTTCAAAAGGCTCATTATCAACTTTTCAGCTCATTAGCAGACTTTTTCTGCATAAACAACTGCTGATTACTGTGACAACTTGCACTCCTTCTCATTGGCTTCCTCCTGGGCCTGGCACTTTGACAAGGATAATGCCAAGGCCATTATAGACAGTCCCTTGTTTACTAATGTTTAATTTACATACAACCTGTAGTTAAAAACCAACCCTTGAAAAGCCTATTGTAATTAAAAACTTGAGATACATACACTGTTTCATAATAACATAGGGATGCTACTTTGTGATGCACATCAAAATATTATATTATTACTGCTGTATTATTATGTTAAAGATATTTTAGTATATCTAGAAGTGTTTCTTAATGTCTTTTATGCATACAAAGGTGCACTATATACTAAGACAAACATTTGATCATATCTAACTGTTCCAACTTACATATAAATTCAACTTAAAGACAGACTTAGGAAAGGAACTAGTTTGTAATCCTGTGTATGTCTAGTAGTACTGCATCTCTCACAATTGCAACTGTAGTGGATTAGACATAGTAAGTGCTCAGACATGAACTCAAATTCCTGTTGCTCTCCTACTAGCTGTGTGACCTGAGCAGATTGTCTGACACTTCCCTGTCTCCCTTAAAGATGACAATGTCACCAAGCTGCCAGGGCTACTAGTGAAGATGCCTGATGCACTTCTGTCCTGCTTCTCCTCATTTTAAAACAATGGGCCACACTAACAACCCAGCAAAAGCACTTATGCACTCACTAGTTGATAAAGAACATCCAGCTGTCCTATTAAAATGAAACTATATGTTTTATGATGTATTTTTAGACTTAGGACTTAAATAAAACCTCTTAGGGATAGGAACCAGGTGTGATTCAAGGATAATAATGTGATGGGGACTGGGAGTACTTTTATTCTATGAACTGAACATAAATGCACAGCAGGCCTACCACACTTCTTTACAATAACTGAATTCAATTATTCCTGCCAACACTGTGTGGTTCTCTGATCCAACCCAGGGCCAAGCATCCTATATACAAACCTGCTCTTTGTCTACATATTTGAGCAGAATACATTCAATTAACTTCTCTGCCTGACTTCTGGTTGTGGGAACAGTTAAGTGCTCAACTACTAGCCAAAAGATTGTCAGTCAATCTCATCTAGAGGCACTTTGGAAGACAAGCTTAGCATTTGCTTACAAAATATGCAGTCTTGAAAACCCTATACAATGCAGTTTTACTCTGTACACATGGAGTTGCCATGATTTGGAATCCACTCAATGACAACTGAAAACAATGACTGAGGACTTCCTTTCAGTCCTTCCACTATTCTTAGCCTTTCAATATATGACTCCACATTAGAAAAGCACTGCCCAGGGAAGCTGGTGCTCCTCACTCATGTCTCCATCTATGGAAAAATCACATTGTCAATGCAGGGGACCCAATGTCAAGATGCCATGAGACAACTTATCAGAGCTGCTCAACAAGTTGTTATAATAAGAATCCAATTCTGGTCACATGTTTGGGACACATGCCAAAGTGGTCCTCAGACATATGTTAGCAAAGATAACCTTCAAACATGGCAGCATTAATATTATTTTGACTAGGGTTACTTCTTTTCAGTCTAAAGTTTATTTATTTTTAGAATAATTATTTTGTAAGATTTTAGAGGGAGGCAGCCAATAACACCAAATTTATATAAATGCATGCATATACACTTGGCTTTACTGCTTTTTTTTTTTTTTTAATCTTCTTGTAAGTCTTTGAAGGCCCACCACTAAAACTTTGAAAAGCTTTAGCAGAGACATTCTCACTGGTGACTTTATTGACTTTCTCAGAGGCAATGAATAATTCAGAATGAAAAATGATTAATGATAATTTTAAAGTAAAAATACTACAATTGAAACTCAGCATTGGAATGTTATCAAAACATAAGAGATATGGGCTTTAAAAATTCAAAAGTTTGCACACTGAAATAAAAAGGTTTTCCAGAGATAAATTTATGAAATGAAGTGAATTCTATCTTACTTTATATGGGCCATGACTACAAAGATGCACTTGATTGTGAAACAAATAAATGCAAATAACAAAAGCTATGGACCTCTAGTAGCCCAGGGAAACAAACTACATTACAACAGACAAGTTAAAAGGTAGAAATTACAACATCATCTGTAAGTTCACTGCCATCCACGATCCTTCCCATCATGGTATCCCCAAACCTAATCTAGCCTGTTCCAGGCTGAGGAGTTCTTGCTTTCAGGAAGGACAGGTTTCCAGCATCTGCATCCCTGCATGGCCATGGGCTCAGGCTACTGGGATATTCCAGGACACACTAAGCCCCTCCCCCTTGTCATTACCGCATTGTGTAGAGCAGAGTGCCATCGTCCTCTAGCCGGAGCAGTTTGTTGGGTGTTGTCATGTTGTGGGCAATGGACTTCTTCCCATTATGGAAGAAAGTATCTGGGGTCCAGATTTTGCTGGCAAGGAGGTTGTTGAGAGGCAGGCGCTGCATTGGCCCTTTGAACTGAAGCCTTTCATCTTTCCAGCTTTGTCGGAAAAACACATCTATGGTATATTCCTAATGTAAAGAGAAGCACCAGTTACAGCAAATGGAAGAGGTCATTAGTGGAGCTATTCACTGTTTACTTAAAATTATGATATAGGGCCAGCCCTGGGACTTACCATTTCTGTGTCTGAAACTGGGCCAAAGCTGGTAACGTAAATATCAGTCCTCACCTGAGTGATTTTTTCTGAAACACAGACATAGGGCCACGGCTAGTCACCAAGCACACAGGGAACACACTGTGGTTGTTTATTTTCTCATTTTCTGAGCACGCTCACTCTTTGCATCCAAAGTGCATCTATAATGCCTAGGTAAACTTGGACAACCTTACAAATAATATACAAAACCAATGGTTCCACACTATAACATGAAAAAAAAAAAAAATCCCATAACACATAGAAGCTGTCTGGCCTTCATTATACTTCTCAACCTTATAGGAGCGACCATAAATAAAAATGGACTGGGTCCTAGTGTGTGACTCTGTGTTATTTTCAGTTCCTCATCTATAAATTTAACACAGTATTACCAACCTCATAGTGTGGGACCCTGTCGTTCCAAAAATGGGAGCTTTAAAAAGGCATAGACAATTCAGAGGGATGAGAGCAAAAGGTCTCTAAAGGTATCTCCAATCAAAACTAAAGTCAACAGATAGTCTGAGAGAAATGACGTATAAGAGAGTGTTGACCACAGGCCCTGGGGCAGGGATGGCTGGGAAAGTGAGATCCACTTCACCTTATATAGTGTTTTGTGTTTGCATGAATTAAAAATATTGAAAAAATATATAAAGCAATAAAAGTTATTAATTATAATGGGGAAAAATGTGTTTGTCCCCTGGCAACTTCTAGGACCAAGGTATCATGCAAGACTCATATTCAGAGTGTATTAGTGCCCACACTAAATAACCCAAATTGCTCAAAAATATTGTCATGGTCCAGAGCAGCCTGTGAGTGCTGCAATTCCATATCTGTTTGGTGCATCTCTGACTGTGTGTGTGTGTTTGTACACTGCTTGTTTGTTTCCACACTTCCTAGCCCATTTGCTCCTGTAGGATCCTCAGTGTCCAGCTCATGCAGGACATGAAACACATACAGGTGGATGAAAGAGTGATGAAGACTAAAGGAGGCCCATCTATCTTCTGGATGGTTCTCCAACTTGACAGTGTTTAAAGGGACTGGATAACATGCAAACACATCACACTGCTGCAGAGTAGAGGTGTGGGGATGTAATTAATGAGATGAAAGTAGGAGTTTTCAATAGCCAACTTGGCCTTTCATTACAAAAAAGGTGAAAAAGGGCAATTAATCCTTGAAGTGAATCTCACCATTAAAAATGAAAATACTAGAAAAGAGCTAAATTTCTTCATCAGTAATTTATGTGCATAAAGGTTCCTACTTACCTAACACAGCAAATTCCAATGTACTGCATCAGAATCTGCTAAAACCAAGAGCATTGTATGACTTGAAACTGAACACAATACTGAGCTACAAAACTAAGCTGTGAAAATTGTGTCCTGAAAGCACATTCCATTAGCAGTTTACTTTTTTATAAGCTTTCATATAATCAAAATGGATACCGTGACTATGGCCTAGTGAAAAATTAAGCATATAATATGCTAAGATGTAAAGAACATTTAACAGTGAATTTCCAAAAAGAACTGACTTAGATAAGAAAATATGAAGTTGACTACACATATCTTTAACACAAGGTACTGTCAGCTTTAAAAAGGCCTAAGAACTGGTTGAAGGTTCTTCTTTAAATGAACCAAAGTGAAAGTTAAGATTCTCTGAGAAAGTAGGAATGTGCAGGGATATGTTTGAGAGAGAGTGCTTCAGCTATTTGCATGAGGAAAAAGATAACAAAGGATTCACAGTTCTTGCCATGGATGAAAAAACCAAATACTCTCAGTGATGCTATTTGAGGAACCCAAACATTCTCAGTGCAGTGTGCCTTGCATCACAGTAAACAAGTCCTGGGAGTGGATTTCAGCTTTTCTTGGAGCATCACCAGCTTTTACAAGAAGAAGGGCCAACTCACCTCCAAGGCCAGGCCTCAGTCTGTTGTCATAGCCATCCAAGAGCCCATCCAAGATCCTGGTAAATATGATGATATTGTCATTAGTCTCATCCTTGACAGAACTTGTTGGCATCTGTGAAAAGCTTTTTAACAGAGAAAGAAAAGAAAGACTTAGAAGTTGCATTAATTATTGCTTACAAATTCCTTTTAAGTAAAAAAAAGATAAAAGCATGTCACCCCATCTTCAGATAGGGAAGCCTGGGACTTGTTTTAGGGGGAAAGCATCTGAGAACCAATCTCAATTGTCAAGGTTATTGTTTAAGACTGATAAGTGTTTATTCTGAACATCCACAGAGAGTTTTGACACAGGACTGATTTTCTATCAAACTAACATAACACCCAAACTTCCCCTGTGAGCTCCTTGATTCTGAGACACAACTATGTCAACATTTTAGCCTTTAAAACAAAACAAAACAAAATTAGCCAACAAATATGAACTACCAGAGTCTAATCTACTTCTAAAAACTGATTTAAACACAGGAAAAGTGAGTTGCCCTATTTTGGGAGATGGGTTACAGAGGAAAGGTTTAAAACATTATGCAAGTTAAAAGATAAGATTGGTGCCAAGGATTGAATTGTGTTCCCCTAAAACATCTATTCTACCACTCATCTGTCAGTTTATCATACTGTGATGACTTTCATGTTGCTGTGCTGCTGGAAGCTATGTCAACAGGATTTCAAAAACCAACAGGGTTATCCATGGTAGACAGGTTACAGCAGAACTTCCAGACTGACAGATTAGGAAGAAAGATGTGGCAGTCTGCTTCTGACATAACTGGCCACTGAAAATGTTATGAATAGCAAAGGAACATCTGATATAGTGCCAGAAGTTCAGCCCTTTAGGTTGGAATGCATTTGAAATACCACAAAGGAAGTTGCTATGTCCTCAAAGTGGAGTTGACCTTAATGATGTGGATGGAGAAAAGTTTTTGAGACATTTACTTGCTGGTGGGGCATGACTCAAAATGGTAAGAAACAGCTACAACCACACATTAATAAAAGGAAAATGGAACGTAAGAAGTATGAATCTAGGAAAATTGGAATTTGTTAAAAATAGAATGGAACATAAAAAGATAGATATCTTAGGTATTAGTGAGCTGAAATGGAGTGATTTTTGGCCAATTCAAATCAGACAATCTTATGATCTACAGTGCCAGGAATGACAAATTGAAAGATATCACATTCATTGTCAAAAGGACATTTCAAAAATCTATCCTGAAGTACAATGCTTTCAGTGATAGGGAATTATCTATATGCCTACAAGGAAGACCAATAAACACTTTATTCACCAACCACTAATGCCAAAGATGAAGAAATTGAAAACTGTCAACTTCAGCAGTCTGAAATTTATCAAACATGCAATGAAGATGTTTTGATCATTATTGGTAATTGGAATGGAAAACTTGGAAATAAAGATGGAATAGTGGTTGGAAAGTATTGCCTGGATGATAGAAACTATGTCAAAGATAGTATGATAGAATTTTGCAAGACCAATCACTTACTCCTTTCCAATACCTTTTCAGTAACATAAATGGCAACTATACACATGGCCTCAAAGGATGGAATACAAAGGAATCAAACTGAGTACATCTGTGGAAGAACACAATGGAGAAGCTCAATATCATCAGTTAGAACAAGGGCAGAGGTCAATTGCAGAAAAGACCATCAATTGCTAATATGCAAGTTCAAGCTGAAACTGAAGAAAATAAGTCAAGACTATGAGAGCCAAAATACAGCCTTGAGTATATCCCATGTGAATCTAGAAACCATCTCAAGAATAGTTTAGACACATTGAACACTAATGACCAAACACAAGACGAGTTGTGGGATGGCATCAAGAACATCATATATGGGAGTTCCGGTAAGATGGTGGACTAGGCAGAAAGATGCCACAGAACTTCTTCAACAAAGACAAGGGAAACCAATTAACACAGACACAGAAGATAATCCTGGACCCCTGAGACTTGAAGGGGAGGATACAGAAATGGACTAAACCCCAACTAGCAGAAGAATTTGCATAAAAATACCAAAAAAGGAGACAGATGGAGCTGCAATCTGACAGCAATCCTGAGCGATCTTTACAGCACAGCACAGACAGCTTGGAGATTCCTGAGTGGTGGTAGGACCTAAGAACTAACCTAAAATTCAGCCCTGCTAGCCAGAGACTGCACAGAGGACTGCTCTGGTGGCTGGGGAATAACCAGAGAAGGTAAAGAGAAAGGCAGGCTGAGCAGTGGACTTTTGCTGGTCTGGAGGATGCTGCCATTTTGAATGTTTAAAAGTGGCTTGACTATTTTGGATATTTAAAGAGACAGTGCTCTCACAGATTCCTGGGGCTTAAGAACACATTCTGTTTGCCAGCAACTGCAAGGACACTCCAGACCTGCAAGACTGAAAAGGTGCAACATTCCTCTTGTTACTCTTATACCTCACACCAGCTTGGTGAATGGAGGGGCCAAGGATTGAATTGTGTTCCCCTAAAACATCTATTCCCCCACTTCCACTTACCTTCTGGGCCCACAGGAACTCCATCACTGTCTGTGTGCTCAGATGGAGCCTGGGTGCCCTGCCCTGCCCTCCACCGACTTTCTTCTCTTTTTTTTCTTTTTTGCTTTCTTTTTTCTGGTGATTAGCTTGCTTGTATTTTCTGTGTTTTTTTTTTTTTTTTTTAAGCTATTATTATTAATAATTTTGTCCTTTTTACTATTATTCTAATTCTTCCCCTCCCAGGTCCTAGTTTTCAGCAATTTTTCTTTTCCCTGTTCCTGGTTGAATTTTTTCTTTTTAATTTAAATTCCCCACCCCCTTTTTTCTCATGGTTAACCCTGTTCCTTGTTTTTTCTTTTTTTTTCCCATTTTTTTTCCTTCATTATTCTCCTTCTCTACCATTTTTCTCTTAGTTCCCTATCCCCAGATATTGCAGGTTTCCTTTTTTTTCTTCTTCTTTGTCCCTTTTTTCTTTTTCTGGTTACTGTTCCTATGTGATTACATGGTGTGTTTTTGGTCCATGTGCTTTTAGTTTTTTGATGGTTATTCAATTGTAATCTTTTCTAACTGAGTGGGAGACAGAAAGAGTCCCCAAAAGATAAAATTATACCCATACCTCCTGCAACTTCACTTACTGAGAGCCACTACCACCTTCTCCACCAATGGACCAATGATAAAAAATGACCAAGAGGAGCCTGAATCATCCTTGGCTGCTCTTCACAAACAGTAAACAGATATCTAAGTACAACAATGTCATGATGCCTTGGAGAAAATAGACCATCACAGTCCACACAAAGAAGCAGGATAAAGTGGTAGAAACAAGGCAGCAGGATACAGACCCAGAACACATTCTTGAGGAAGAAGCAGTATTGGAAATCTCTGATAAGGAATTCAAAAGAATTATGATTAGGTATCTTCAAAGGATTGAGAGACAGACCAAAGAAAACAGAAAAAACCCTGGAGGAATTTTGGAAGAAAATACAAGAACAAAATGACAAAATAAA
>NW_006921733.1:3200163-3206471 GCF_000298275.1 Orycteropus afer afer
GTCATCCACTTGGAAGGGGATCTATGTAGGAGATCCTTGATAGAGAGGGAGAACAATGTGGAACAAAACTCAAAATCATTTGGAGGAAAAAAAGGGGGGAACCAGGTTTGCTGCTCCAATAGAGCCTGGTGGAACCACTGAGACTATGTCCCCTAGCTGCCCTTCAGGTCTGGAATTGAACGCACACCTGTGGTTTCCAGCCATACAAAAGACAGGCATATGAGTTGAACATTTACCTCAAGTAGATACACTCCTTGGAGATAACAATCATGGGAGAAGGAAGGGTTTTTATGCACAGGGAAACTGCTCACAGGGCAGGAGTCCATGGAGGGATGGACACTGGGAAGAGGTAAGTGTGGGGAGGAGGTGGGAGGAGAGCTGTTGCATTGTGGTAAGCTGTGGTCAAAGTCATGAGACAAAGTGTATGTGAACTGCTGTATGGAAAGTGAATTTGCTCTGTAAATCTTCACCCAAATCACAATAAAAAAGAAAGAAAGAAATTTGTTCATGAAGAGATACATTAAACACTTTAAGCAGAGGGGGAAAAAAAAGAACATCATATATGAAGAAATTAAAAGTTCATTAAAAAGACAGGAAAGAAGAAAATATCAAAATGAGTATCTGAAAAGATTCCCATACTTGTTCTTGAATGTAGAAGAGCTCTAAGCAAATAGAAGAAATGAGGCAGTAAAAGAGCTGAACAGAAGATTTTGAAGAGCAGCTCAAAAAGACAAAGTAAATAATAAAATGCAATGTGCAAAGAGCTGGAGTTAGGAAACCAAAGCAGATGGGCACTCTAAGCATTTCTCAAGCTGAAGGAACAGATTAAATATTCTAGCCTCAAGTTGTAGTAAAGGAACTGCAAGATTTTAAAGGGTGACTCGAGAAGACAAAGTATTGCGATGAAATATGCAAAGAATTGGAGTCACACTCAGCATTTCTCAAGCTGAAAGAACTGAAGAAAAATATTGAAGTCTTGAGTTGCAATATTGAAGGACTCTATCAGAAAAATATTGAATGACGCAGGAGGCATCAAAAGAAGATGGAAGGATAGAAGATGGAAGGCAAATACCTTCCTGTACCAAAAATAACTGGCCAAGGTTCAGCCATTTCAACCAATGGTATTAAAGGAAGATGTCCAAGCTGCACTGAAGGCATTGGTGAAAAAAACAAGGCTCCAGGAATTGATAAATATCAATTGAATTTTTTCAAAAAACATATGCAATGTTGGAGGTACTTACTTGTCTATGCCAAGAAATTTGGAAGACAGCTACCTGGTCAATAGACTGGAAGAGATCCATATTTATGCCTGTTTCAAAGAATGGTTATTCAAAAAAATAAGGAAATTATCAAGCAATATCATTAATACATAAGAAAAAAATTTTCTGAAGATAATTCAAAAACAGTTGCAGCAGTACACAGACACCTGAATTCAAGCCAGATTCAGAAGAAGATGTGGAATGAGGGATAGCATTGCTGACAACACATGGATCTTAGTTGAAAACAGAGAATACCAGAAAGATGTTTACTTGTATTTCAATGACTATGCAAAGGCATTAGATTGTGAGGATCATAAAAAAATAATGGATAGCATTTCAAAGAATGGAAATTTAGAATACTTAATTGTGTTTATGGGAAGCATGTATGTAGACCAAGAGACACTCATTTAAACAGATTACAGTGTTAATGGATGGTTTAAAATCAGGAAAGATGTGTGTCAGGATTATATTCTTTCATCATATTTATTTGTTCTGTGTGCTGAGAAAGTCATCTGAAAAACTGGATTATATGAAGAAGAACTTCGCATCAGGATTGGCGCAAAAAGGGCAGGGAGACTACATCTTCTGACCCCCTCTAACAGCACAAGAGGGAAACAATATCACTATCAGCAGCCTAAAGCCTATTCCTGCAAGGCCAGACATGCTACCTTCCTCCAGCCCTTTCACCAACCATTCCTCTCGAAGCTGCCACCACCTCTCTCCTAGGTTCAATAATTCACTGGAGTGGCCACACCGAACTCACAGATTATGGGGTTTATTAGGGAAGCACCAGGCTACAATTCAAGTTCAGGAAAAATGCTCAGCCTCTCTCCTAGCCCACTGTCCCTCAGCCAACAGTCTCTCACAGTCTCTCTCCCAGCAGTGCGTGTCCCTTGGTGTCTCACTCAGCAATGCATGTCTCTTGTGTCTCTTTCCTAGCAGCAGGTGTCTGTTTCAGGAGCATATCCTTCCTCAGCCAGCAGTTAGAGAGAGAGACTTCTGCCTCTAGGAGGCCTCCTTCTGGGCCTGGCAGAGTGGCCAAAACTAGCCAATCAACATCAGAATACTAAGCACCTGAGAGAGTGAACCTCCCAGAACATTGCTTTGTACCATGCCCAACAGAAATACCCCAGGTGGATAACATTTACAATCAGGAGCTCCTTAGTTGCTCATTCCACTACAGAATTTACAAAGACTTATGGCTAGAAAAGCCATACCAGGTAATTTACCACACCACAATTGAAGAAAGACTTATCAACAACCTGTTTCATGCAGATGATACAACTTTGCTTGCTGAAAGCGAAGAACACTTGAGGCAATTACTGATGAATATCAAAGGCTACACCCTTATCATATATTAACAAAAAGAAAATAAAACTACTCACAAGTGGACCAGTAAGCAACATCATGACAAACAGAAAAGATTGATTCATAATCAATGTCCATGGAAGCAGCACTCAAGAAAACAACATATTGCAGTAGGCAAATCTGCTGTAAAAGATCTCTTTAAAGTGTTCAAAAGCAAAAATGTCACTTTGAAGACTAAGTTGCATCTCTCCCAAGCCAGCTTTTACATGTTGCTCATAGACATGTAAAAGCTAGCTAATGAATAAGGAAGACCAAAGAATTGATGCCTTTGAATTATGGTCTTGGTGAAGAATATTAAATATAACATGGACTGCCATAAGAACAAATAAATCTGTCTTGGAAGAATTATAGCCATAATGCTTCTTTGAATCAAGGATGGTAAGATTTAATGTCACATGCTTTGGACACATTATCAGGAAGGACCAGTCTCTGGAGAAAGGCATCATGCTTGCTAAAGTAGAGGGTCAGTAAAAGTAGGAAGACCTTCAATTAGAGGGACTGACCCCCATGGCTGCAACAATGGCTTCAAACAACAATGATTGTGAGGATGGAACAGGACTGAACAGTGTTTTGCTCTGTTGTCACATGTAGCCATTATGAGTCAGAACTGACTGGGGGCACCCAACAATGACAAAATACTTATTGAAGTTCTGGTGTTTGTATCTGTGAATGTGATCTTGTTTGGAAATATTTTTATTATTATGTAAATGAAGTTATGCAAGTGTGGCATGGTTCCTAAACTTAATAACTTCTGAATTGTAAAAAGAGCAGAATCAATATAGATACACACATGGGGGGACTCAGGTGCCATGTGAGGGCTTGTCTACAAGTAAAGGAACATCAAAGATTTTGAGCAAGCAACAGAAACAATTAGACCCACAGAAGGAATCAACGAGGCTGGAGTCTTCATTAGGACTTTAATGCTACCCATCTATGGTACTTCTATTGTGGCAGCAGTAACTATGAAAAATCATGTGCACAGATTTGCTGCCATCCTGAATTGGAGTTTGTGCAGTGAACAATATTGGACTAGGGTTCATGGTGATAGAACTAATCAAGTTTGTGAAATCTCTTTGGGCTCGTACCTTGCAGTATAGTAAATTACTTAGTGTGGTTTTTCTACCCATAAGTTTTTGTAAACTCCAAGGTTTGCCATGAACAACTGAGGAGCTCCTGATTGCTAAAGTTGTCCACCTGGGGTATTTCTGTTGGGAGTGGCACAAAACAATGTTCTGGGAGGTTCCCATTTTCTCTCAGGTGCTTAGAATTCTGATGTTATAATTGGTTGGTTTGGCCACTTGGCGGTGCTCAAAAGAAGGATTCCTAGAGGCAGAAGTCTCTCTCTGACTGCTGTTTGAGGAAGACATGCTGCTGAAAGAGACATGTACTCCTGAGAGACATGCATTGCTGAGTGAGATACCAAGGGACACATGCATCTGGGAGAGAGACTGTGAGAGACTGTTGGCTGAGAGACGGTGGGCTGAGAGAGAGACTGAGTATTTTTCCTGAACTTGAATTGTAGTTTTGTGCTTCCCTAATAAACCCCATAATATGTGAGTTCTGTGTGACTACTGCAGCAAATTATTGAATGCTGGAGAGAGGTGGTGGCTGCTTTGGGAGGAACGGTTGGTGAAAGGGCTGGAGGGAGGCAGCATGTCTGGCCTTGTAGGAATAAGTCTTGGGTTACTGATGGTGATTCTGTCATCCTCTTGCATGGTTGGAGAAGGTCAGATCATGTGGCCTCCTTGTCCTTTTAGCATACCCTCAACAGCACTGCTAAAGCAGAGTACTGTGGTATTGTAAATCTCAAATCTTAGTCTGACAAACCTTACTCAGATTTACTCAGATATCACTTCTGATCAAACATTGAAAATGCAGTGCTCTGTGTGACCCAACATGTCAAAGTCCAGTGAATGAAATAAAACTCCCCAGGAAAGCAGACCTGGGGACTCCAGGAAAAAACACAAAAAGCATTCTTAGTTTGATCAATTAGGTGCACTTATCCAGGCTCCAAAAGTCCGTGTAGATGGAGACCAGAAACTGCTCTGAGCAGATCTGGAAGAACCAAGGAACTGACTGGGGGAAAGGTGAGCACCCCAGAAAACAAAGGACATGTGAAGACATGGAATTACCTCAGATCTTGGTATGGATTAAATTGTTTTGCCATAAAAATACATATTTTGAACCCTAACCTGGTTTCTGTGAATATGACATTTCTTGAAAATAAGATCTTTGAAGATATTATCAGTTAGGTTAACATTAGGTCATACAGGAGTAGTGTGTGCCCTAATCAAATCTGAGTAGTGTCCTTCTCAAAGAGTAGAAGAGACACACAGACAGGGAAATGATAGTCATATAAAGATGAGCCTACAAGACAAGGATCACCAGATGTCACCAGAAACTATGAGAAAGCCATGGAACAGATTCTCTCTAGAACCCTCAGGAGGAATCAACATAGTTGGCCCCCTGATTTAGACTTCTCATCTCCATAACTGTGAGGTGATCATTTCTGTTCTTATAATCTACCCAGTTTGTGATATTTTGGTACAGCAACCCTAGGAAACTAATGCAGGTTTCTATAGCTCCTTTCAGTAAGCCATGTCTGAACTGTCAGGTATATTTCAAGAGAAACTTAACTGAGCTGAAAGCCAGTTGCAGCCACCAAGAAGGGTCAGTGCCCTTGGCACCTAGAGGAGAACAAATGACTTCCTGTGCTTCTCTGATACATCTGTCCATGGCACTCCCACACCTTCACCACAGGTCTGCTTAAAATGCATTACCTTTCATGAAACAGCCAAAATTACAGCTGGGAGGCACGAAGAGGGATGAGATGTAGGGGCCAGAATCTGCACATGCCTTCCCTGATCCTTTCTTAAAATTAGTTATTTGTATTAATCAAATAAAAAAAGTTTAATTCTTTCCTGGCCTTAGGGCTCTTACTCTTGAATGTGAGAGTTGCTTAAATCTTCTAAATGACATATACTAGGAGAAAAATCATATCTTAATGCTCAGAGAAATTTTTGTAAGCTATTCCATTATCTGTGGCAGAAATGTTCTTGAATTATATTGGATCTGAGCACCCATGGTATTAGGAGAAAACACTTGACTATACATTATTGACCATTTTGAGATCTCCTGAGCATGGTGCATTTGTAGCTAATGTCTGTATAAGCACTGTTCTATCAGATGTCTCTGAAAGTATATATGCAGGCATACTACTCAGTCTCTGGAGAGTGAGTCCCATTTCACCAATAGCATTTCAGATAGCCACGAGGTCAGATACAATGCTTATGAATGTCAAAGCACAGCTCCCACTTCTTGGCCAGAAATACTTTGAATGTGTCTACACTATAATTTTCTTGGAAAATTTTCCATATCTGTCTTTTCCTGACATAATAGCTTCTTGTAGTTATATGTGGACCTGTTTATGACAGAGGACATAGCTGAGGATTTCCTAAATTTTATTTTCTGTATTAATTGAAGATAGGAGCTAGAAAACACAACACAAATGGAGGCTGTACAGGTGGACTTCACCAGATGGAACACACAGGAATCAGATTGACTACATCTGTGGCAAGAGATGGTGGAAAAGCTCAATATCTTCAGCCAAAACCAGGCGGCCAGGAGCTGATTGTGGAACAGACCATCAACTGCTCATATGCAAATTCAACTTGAAGTTAA
>NW_006921733.1:3208371-3210307 GCF_000298275.1 Orycteropus afer afer
TCAACGAGATGGATTGACATGGTGGCTGTGATGATGGGCTCAAGTATAGCAGGGATTGTGGGGCTGGCACGGGATCGGGCAGTATTTCGTTTCTGCTGTGCATGGGGTCGCTATGAGCCGGAAATGACTCGATGGCACTTAACAACAACAGCAGGAGCTAGAATGTATGAAATGTACTGTACACCATCCCTGAAAATATCTACAGGATGTAATCAGGGGATTCTCTGATGAACATGTGGAAAGCACCCCATCAATAGATAGAACATCTTCAAAAGTGATTCACTGAGAAGAGGACCCTTCTTTAATCACTAAAAGCAAATGGTGTGCTTTCATAGCCCTGGTAAAAGCCTTCACACAGAACCTTATGGATATGTGTTGAACTTGCTAGTGCTTCTATCACGATCCATTATCTTTAAGGATGACATCCAGTTCTCTCTCATTGACATGGTCAGGTTTCGAAGACCAGGTCCTTATGTGATATTCTCATTCCCTAGTGCCACTCTAACAGGAATATACCATAAATGTGGATAGCCTTAACAAACAGGAGTTGATTCTCTCACAGTTTGGAGGCTTTAAATCCAGGTTCAAAATGCCAGGCTCTAAGGGCTGGGTGAAAGCCTCACTCAACCTTCAGCTCTGCCTCCTGCTCCCAGCCCACTGAAACTGGAGGCTTTTCTTCACTCAGCTGCTGGCTGCTGAGGCTGACAAGCCCAAGGTTGACAAGTAAAAAGGCACAGTACAGTCGCAATGTTACCAAACCACATGTTAGGCCATTAATTTAAGTCCATTGAAAGTCCCAAGGTTGACAGAGCATGGCAGGCTGCTGTACAATGACATGGGTACATGCAAGGTACAAGCATGCCATAAGCTAGAGACCATTCTCCAAGGCTTCTCCTTTTATACAGGAAGCAGACCACATCCCTAAGGCAGCTACTGAGCTGTTCACAATAGATTCCACCATGGAATTGATTACCAGTCTCATCATGGGGAATACTAAATCCAGATGCCCAGCTACTCAAACAGGCTCAGCCAGTTAGAGATGCAAACTGAACTACCACATGTGACAATCAGCATTATGCAAAAATTGAGGATTTTTTTTTTCTTTTTTCAGACAATCCATTTGACCATTTTTTTTCTTTGAAAATATGATCATGGAAATAATAACAGCTAAGATTCAATATCAGCCACTGCAATGATTGGCTCAAGATATAGCAAGGATTGCGAGGCTGGCTCAGGACATGGCAATGTTTGGTTCAGACTCGATAACATCTAACAACAACAGCAACAAGATTTAGTGATGTGTCATAACTGTGATGAGTCCACTTATACATTATTCCTCTTTTGAGTCAAGGAGTTGTTTTTTTTTTTTTTTTTACTTTTATTATTAAGTAGATTTTCAGGAAGTATGTTATTTAGTTTCCATGTGTTTCATTTCATTTATTTATTTATTTTTCATGATCTTCTGGTTTTTGGTTTTTAATTTTATAGCATTTTCTGAGAAAATGCTTTGCAGTATTAGATGTTTTTAAAGCTATTGATGCTTGCTTTGTGGCCTAAAATATGGACTATAGTGGAAAATGTTCCATGTGTGCTAGAAAATAATGTATATTTTGCTGTTGTTGAGTAGAGGTTTCTGTATATGTCTATGAGGTCAAGTTTGTTGATGGTATTGTTTAGATCTTCTGTATCTGTGTTGGATTTTTTTCTAGTAGTTCTGTCTTTCATCAAAAGTTCTGTATTAATTTAACAAAGGAAAGGAGGGAGATAATACAAATAACATGAATAAGAAATGAAATGGGTGACATCACAACAGAACCAACTGAAATAAAAAGGATAATATTAGGATATGATGAAGAACTGTACTCCAACAAATTTGAAAATCTGGAGGAAATGGACACTTTTCTAGGAATACACCACTTACCTAAACTAACACAGA